>NC_091358.1:9996181-10063681 GCF_038502225.1 Cherax quadricarinatus
GAGAAGTCATAAAAACCATTTGCCTCCACTTTCTTCTGTCTTCATATTGTTGAAAATTCCGAAGAGATTTTTTGGTAAAGTGATCCAGGAATAAGTGTCTGTAGGAGAGGTGAGAGGCGAGTAATTACGACCAATGATACATGTGGGGCTAGAGGAAGCGAGAATTCACAGGTGCGTTGGAAGGCAGGTGGAGGTATGCGCCAGGTTAATTATGCATGATGCCACTAACTGCTAGGACCAGCAAGCTACACTTCTCACAGCCAGGTACAGAAGGAAGAGCGAGTGGAAAGGAGATGATGGGGAGTAAGAGAGGAGGGGAGGAGAAGCAGGAAAAAGGAAAATAGAAAGAAGGGAATGCGAAGTAAAAGGGTTAAAGGAATGAAGAGGAGGAAGTAGGAAGAGAGGGAGAACAGTGTACATATGTATGTTTATCCACTTCCCTCGGTGTCGACATTTAAATTTATTTGCATAGTGTTACTTTCCACTACACAGTGTTTACATATTTTTAGTTTTATGGCCACTTGCGTGATTCTCTTGTATTTCCTTGCCTTATTTTTTTTTCTTCATTTAGTTTGACTTTCATCTATAGCTCAGATCATTACTTTTTTTTAATTTCCCCGGAAAACATTGTTGGTATTTTCCTGGGGTTGCTTTACTTAGCTGAAAGTTCATTAACTTGGATCGTAACATTTTGCCGATACCGTGAATCTTTTACCCACTCTACGTACATCTCTGCTACTTTTAAAGATGTTTTTTTTCGTGGGCAATGGTTTCAATAACCTTGACAGATGACCAAATATATTTATCCATGAAAAAGAATTTATGTGACATTTTTTTTATATTTTATTTAAAACATCATAAATTACAAGGTAGTATAAAATATTAAATACCACAACAATACAGGATCTGGACAAGATTACTAAGAATTATATCACAAGTGCAAGAGAAAAAAAAATTTGAACACGCAAAATACATACACACCATTCACTGACACACATTATACAAAATGATAATATATCTGACACATACACACAAAACTGTTGGAGGGGGGCCCCCCCATGAAAACCCATCTATAAATACACCCACATCATTCGCACACGTATTGATCACAGCAGTGATCAAACATTATTTTTTGTAACTTTATATATACATGCAACTGTTTATGAGATTTTACTTAAGAACAAAATCTGGTAATTATTCGAAAACATTACTCTATAACAAAAATAAGATTACATAAAATTACATAAGCGTATAAAGCATCAACAACTGCAAGATTTTTACAGCATACGTTGCATCAGCAACGAAACTTAATACCAATGCAAAAGTGATGGAAAACAAATTATGTAAAAACAAATATAAAAGCCATCTAAGAGGAAATAAATTCCCTACAAAATTACAATAAATACTACGAAAATACATACCAGAAAAATTATCTTTGCAAAAACTGGTAGACTAACATGGACAGTGACTTCTATAACTCCCTTTTAATCACAAGGACCTAATTTATATAAATCTTGGGCTTATCAAAGTCTTTCACACAAAACTTACATATCAACACAGCACCACGCAGTACATACCTTCCCGACCCTCACATTCCTTCGCAAGTCCTTTACCTCTTACACTCCCCCTCCGAAAAACTAATGGCAACCCGCTTATAAAGGAAACCAGTCCTTTACGTATAATTAGCTCGCCAACTGAATGAGGCCATTGACCGTAATTTTGCAGTAGGTCTCCGGAAAACGTGCCCTCCACTGTCCCCCGTAAATAAGTTTGTTCTTGCAAACCGTACTATATATGCCCGCCGCAATTGCCCTATTCTAATTCTCCCCCCTCCCGTGTCCCTCATCCCCCAGGAAATATACAGAAAATCCACCACTACATACATAATGGCCCTTTTCACTTCTCTTGAGACCCCGCGTACTTCTAATGTTAAGGCTCGCAGGGTCTCTACATTACCCCCACCCATCAACCTAAAAACCTTCGCTAACCACACCCTTACCTCCCTCAACTCTTCACAGAAATAAACCGCATGAAAAGCTGTTTCCTGTTCTCCACAGTGATCGCAGGTCTGTTCCCTCACCAATCCCATTGAACACAAAACAGCTTTCGATGCTAATATCCCCATCATAAATCTATATACAAACTCCCGTACTCTCGGCATTAACTTAAGCTTTCGAAAGTCATTCCATATCATCCCCCAATCATACAAGGGATAAACCGATACCCCCTGTATGATTTCCGGCCTCCTGCTCATCGTCACCAAACGCCCCACCCTAAGTTTTCCCACCTCCCTAATCAATAACAATAACCTCAGCATATCCTCGCATTCAATTAATTCTTTTCCGCTCCACCATCTCCGCACATCCTCCATCACTTTCCCCACTCTAACCCCTCTTCCCCCCCCCCTCCCTAACGAACCTGTTTCACATATAGGGCCTTTACTCTCGGCCCCAACGCTAAAAGGCCTACTCCTCCACTGCGTATAATGGTTTCAATAACCTTGACAGATGACTAAATCTATTTATCCATGAAAAAGAATTTGTGACATTTTATTGTGGCAATGTTTCGCTCTCAATATCAAGCCGTAACGGCTTGATATTGCTCCTGGAGAGCGAAACGTTGCTACAATAAAATGCCACATTAGTTGCACTTGTGTCCTTTTACCTAACATATTGTCGGTAATTCTACCAACATTAATACAAAAAGAATTTATTCGGAAGAGTAATTCCAGAAGTCGATATTAAATTCAGTATAAGCAAAGAAAGTCAAGCAAAATTGCTTATTTTCTCTATTAGATCCCTTAGGTTCTTCCACAGAATTCGACCCACGAAAGCTGACCAACACTTAGGCGATTTATGAATGCTAGGAGAACAGTGGCAAGTGTCAGGAGATTTGTGTTTACGTCCCTCTCCGACAAAGAGGAATCCTGCTACAATAACACTAGGAAAAGAACTTTCAGACTAAGTCTGGTAATGTGACAGCCATAAATTCACCAGAGACTGCTGATGAGAGGTCGTTCCTGGGCATTTGTAACCCCTTCCATAATAATCCCTTCACCAATATGTATACTACCGAGTGTTCTAGGGTAGTGGGTATTTTTGGGGTTTGGGTGGGTTAATGGTGGCGGCGTGGAGGGCTTGGTGGTGGTGACAGACGGTTTAGTGTGACACTAGCGTTGATGGCTTGGAGTGATTGCAAGGATGGTTGGGTAGGCATGATGAAGGCGGGGTGGGTTGGTGTGGTAGTTGCAGGGGTGGGTATACATGGTTAGGGCAGGGGTGGGTATACATGGTTACGGCAGGGGTGGGTATACATGGTTAGGGCAGGGGTGGGTATACATGGCTAGGGCAGTGGTAGGTTCGTGCGTAGTCAACTATGGTGATACAAGCTAATACGGGACATTTAATAAGGAAATGACACACACGAAGAAAAAAACACAAGCAACTTTAGAAAGGGAACTTCGGGAAAGTGGTGGGAGTGTACTGGGAGTAGGCACGTACCGGGAGGTAAGAGTGGAGCCTACCATCCACGCTTCATCTCCCATACCCATGCCTACCCTGGTACAACCACCAGCCCAGCTTACCGCCCACACTAGCACCAATGAACCCGTTCATCGCCCACTTTAACAGCCCACACCACCACCGCCCACGCCAACATCACCGCACATGCCTACACTACCGCCCACGCTCACACAACCGTCCACGTCTAATATAGGCTATGCTACACATTCTCCTTGTTTTCGATCTCTCCTGAAATTACTATGACCCCTGCGATCGGCACCTAACTATTCTCAGTGAAGTTGTCTTGAGGAAGCAAGCTTACCTAGTATAACCACTCACTATGGCTGTGTGGGCCTACCGGCCGATGGCACCAACAATCTTAACGCTAACGCTTGGCCTTAGGCCTGCCTGCGATAGTAAAACTATCAAAACTGTTCACAGGTATGAATCAGCTGTATTTTTGACTGCTACAACACTTACCCCTTTGTAGATATTATGTAATTAGCCCGCATCCAGGATACTGTGTAGGGGTACTTAACCTTTTTACGATTACAGACCCACAACGGATTGCCCAATACATCTACATAGCCACCTTCACCAGACTGTCGAAATCATCACCAGTCCTATTAGGTACATACGAATAGCCAGGGACAGAACAGGTGATGAAGAACAAAAAGGCACAATATCGTGACTGGAACAATACACAAATAACCCGCACTTGTAAATGGTCCGACTTGGACCATTTACAAGTCACAATGACAGTCACAGTTACAATATGACTTGTAAATGGTTAAAGTCGGACCGAAACGTCGTCATAAGCTTCTCTTTCCTATATGCGGGTTATTTGTGTGTAGAACAGGTGATGGTTTATTCTAACAACAACGAGTCCCATACCCCCATTATTGGTTCCCATACCGCCATGGAGTACGGATATCTCCAGGTAAGAACTCGTGCTGTTGTGAAATGTTAGAACAATTGATGGAGGGTGAACACTGCTGGACGCACAAGTCACGGGAATATTCCCCACGATGATAACCAGTCATCCTCAATGTGAAGCAACACGGAAATGTTTATTACAAAAAAAAAAAAACTACATCTAGGACTGACGGAGGAGGAAAGAAACATGAGATGGAATGGGGAAGAGGGACGATGTGAAAGAGGGAGGATAGAAGGCAGAGGAAAAGGGAGGGGAGGACAGGAGGAAGAGAAAGATAAATGACTGCAAGAATGGCAGGAGGAAGTACTGGGAGGGTAACTAAATAGGAAGGTGGAAGAGAGAAATGGGAAGCGAAAGAGGGCGGAAAGGCTGAGAGTAATGTTTAGTCCTAATTTGGATAAAAAAAATGGAAGGAAGCTGGGAACACAAAGGTGGAAATACCAGGAAGAAGTATGCTGCAGGAAAACACTGAGGCGAGGGTGAAAAACGTCAGTTCTTTCCATTAAGACAGATCAAGTGAACGGTGAAGCAGCAGGAACAAAACCGGTAAGACGGTGTTGTACTGGTGAGAGTGGGAGTGTTGGTAGGTGACGTGTGGAGAAGCTGGTGGGGAGGCTGGTGGGGACATATGGGGAGGCTGGTGGGGATATATGGGGAGGCTGGTGGGGCACATGGGGAGGCTGGTGGGGGCAAATGGGGAGGCTGGTGGGGGCAAATGGGGAGGCTGGTGGGGTGAAGGTAAGGTGTGCTCAGGTAAGGTTAATCCTCTAATTAAGGACAGTAAATAAAGTCCGCTGGAGGCACCAACTAGTGCTATCAATTAGTGTAATCATAATGTTGACTAGATGTCAGCATCAAAGCAGCAATACTCGTGACCTCAACTTCTCTAAATAATTGCGGTAATTCAAGCTGATAAGTCTTTGTTGTGTCGGTCACTGGCATATGAACCATGACATTAAAGAAAGTGGCTCTCTCTCTCACCTGCTCTCTCTCCTACTCTCTACTCAGACCGGCAGCAGCCCACCACAACATACATTAAATATTCTATATGAGGTGGGGTTTACTCACTGTGCATATGAGCAAATTTACTTCGGGTATATCCAAGAGTATTAAGTTATTTGGGATTTTTCTTTTATAAGTATTTTCGGTAATCACGTCCTTACTTTTCCCTTTCATAAGCCAGCAGTTAAGTTACTGAAGTCTCCCAGCTAAGGATGACAGATTTCGTTACTTCAGTTATGCAACCCATCCTGAATAATAGAATACAAGCCACGGTACGGGTGGAGTTAGAACCCATGGCTAGCGAGTCGTAAAACACCGGGAAATATAACCTGCTTTTGCACCCACAATGTTACTGTCGTCCCGAATAGGTAAAACTGGTCAATTAGTAAGAACTCGTTTAAAATTAAGTCCTTTCTAGAATTTAGGTCTTAAACGTTTAAAGACATAATTTTTTTCATTTATGTTAATGTAAACATTAATAATATTTTGTACCAAAAGAAATTTAGAAAACTTACCTAACCTTATTATAAGCGTAATTTATTTTAGCATAAACCAACTAAATATATTTTAGACAAGTTTACGATAATTTAATAATAAACAAACAATGAAATATATTTTTTCGTTAGGTTCAGATTTTTTTTTTTGCGAAATTATTGCATA
This sequence comes from Cherax quadricarinatus, assembly GCF_038502225.1. Taxonomy (NCBI): domain Eukaryota; kingdom Metazoa; phylum Arthropoda; class Malacostraca; order Decapoda; family Parastacidae; genus Cherax; species Cherax quadricarinatus. Next base: position 10,002,281 of record NC_091358.1, read on the forward strand.
CATAAATTGTCGCTTGCCTTACTAGACAAACAGCGTTGCTATTTAAGCCAAAATCACAAGTTTTACTTATTCGGCACGACATAACCATTATATACAAATAGGGAAGCTGCACACTCGGGGTGTTCCCACAATGTAACTCATAAGGAGTGGAGTGGAGTAGAGAACAGAGCAAGACGTCTCATCTCTCGCCTGGACCCATCCTGGATAGATCTGTCATTTCAGCAGAGCCTTCAACACAGGAGGGATGTGAGTGGCCTTACTGTTATTGTCAAAGTACCACACTTGGATCCACTTCGAGGACAGCGTGAAACAAGCTTTTATGCCACAAGACGGGCAGAAAGCAGCAACTTTACTCAGGCTGTACCCTTCTCCAGAACATCACTCCATCTGAGATCATATATACCCAGGATGACTCGAGTATGGAGCACATTCGTACAGCATAATGATGTCAACGAGATAACGTCAGTTGATCAAATGAAAATGCTGGCCCACAGATGGCTCCAACTTCATCCTGTTCCCTACTTGTATGTCTCATAACAATAAAAATGCTTTCAAATGAGCTGATGTAGATAACAGCTCTTAGCTTGTCAATAAAGTTAGGAATCCTTAACCTGTAAATAGCTTGTCAATAAAACTAGGGATCCTTAACCTTGTCAAACCCTGTGTAAAAAAAACACGCGGGTGTTACCACAAGATAACTCACATAATAGGATAGCAGAATGCTGAGGATATTATAGAGGTTGAAACAAAAATACTCCTTACGGTCAGGTTTTTGGTTGTAGCAGCACGTAGGCACCACAGCCCGACAAAACACGAATAATTTGCAATAACTCATCAAGCTCCCTATTGAAGACACAAAGAGGCTTGTTTGTAATTGCATTTTAATTGAAGGGCGGACGTTGGAGAGAGCATTCACACCTGTGACCGGTTTCCAGTGTGTTTAACCCTCACAGTCTGGCCTAAGACCAGGCTGTCTCCTATTCTATATTTCTGTGTACATATTTGAAGCCTGTCTCAGTAATTTCAACCTGAAAGTTATAATATTTATGTCTCATTTATGCTGCAGCAAGTTAAATCAGGGGGATTTTTGGCGTTTAAATGATTGATGAATGTGGGTAGTACATTTGCCAGTGACCTGGAATTTTATATATATATATTAGCGCTTCTTCATAACAATAAAATTATTATTACACCCACTTGACATGGTGGCCCAGTCAACAAAATGTGGCCTGTGTGAGAAAGAAGATATGACTGGATTGGCTGATGTACATGACTCCTGTCTAGTTTATAGTTAATTATTACCCCTTGTAGTGTTGATCCTGAATAATGACTTTAATATAACCCTGTCAGTGTTTGCTCACTCAGCTGCCCGTCTTCCCTGGTGATCACCTGGTCAACTAGCCTGTAAATGTAGATAAATAGTTCAGAGAACCGACGGGATGGTGAATTAGACACTTGTGCAACACGTGAGTATCATTCTGATCTTCAACCTTTCTCCTCTGTATTGGACTGAGGAAACAAATGATTGGTGAAACGTTTCAACAATAAAGATACCCAAGTGTTGCAAGTGTCTAATTCATTAGTCTGTAAATGCTAGCGGCCCACAGGCGCAAACAGACCAACCGACTATGCATTTGCAGGAGACAATTGTCAGGTTTCCTCTTGACCTACAATGTAAAAACCCTCGGGTCCACTTGAGTTTGGGATGTAGGAGGGTGTGTCTGCATAGTGTTCTCACAGAGTGCTCTCTCATACAGCGCTCATGTTCTGCTGAACCTCGAGCGGTTAAGTGGCGGAGAGAAAAGGAAGGAGAAGAAAGGAAAAACAAGGCTGCAGTTCTCTTACGGAAACCTTCCAGAGTTGACCTTCTGATTTTTATTCCCATTTCTAATAGTTGTTAAAAAGACCACAGTAATAACCCCTATTTTTTTTTAAATACAACGTTATCTCCCACCGAGGAAGGTTGACCCCCCCCCCCCAAAAAAAAAAATGTAAGCTTTCTTTTTACAGGAGTAGAGGTTACTAGCCCCTTCTAGCATTTTAGTCGCCTCTTACGACAAGCATGACTTACGGTGAAAAGATTCTTCTCGACTTCCCCATGGAGATAACCCCCAATATAGTAGTATATTATTCCCCTACAGTAACCTTGTCTAAGTGGTACTTTTACCAGTGACTGAATATTCCCATACTGTCATTATTAGTATAATAAAAACTGTATTCCCTCATACACTTGTATATAATTTCCTGATTATTTAAAGCAATGATTAAGTTGTGTTCAACTTGCTCTATCAGAAGGCAAATAGGGAAAAGCAGCCTCCTTCCCCCCTCAACCCAGTATGACAGCGTTCTAGCAGGATTTACTCATGGAATTTATTCTGAATGTTAATTAATTTATGTTACCTGTTGACTACCTACCTGTTGATGGTTTAGGGGTCACTGCTCTCCCCTCAGAGGACTGAGTGGATCCAACCCCCCCCCAAAAAAAAAAGTCACTGAAGTTAACAGAGTATCTGTAGTCTACGTACAGCCAATTCCCGCGGCCAGGTGGTCCTAGACCAGACCTTCTGGTCGATGGCCTGATCAACCAGCTTGCTGGTGCTAGCCGCACGCAATCGAACGTGGGCATCACAGCCCAGCTGATCTGGAATTAACTTGAGGAATGAATACCAAACGAGTCGCTAAGATCTGTGCATCAACTAAAGGAAATATAAATTAAAAGTTAAAAAAAATACGAATACAATGTTAAAGTATATTCTGAAGATTATACTCAAATATTGGAAAAGCGTAAAGTGCGGTGGGAGAGGAAGACCTTACAAAAATAGGCGGAGGGATACGAGCCACCATGGTCTTGACCAGTAGTCCCCAACCTTTTAGTAAATGAAAGCGCCAATTTGAAAAGTCAAATTTAAAGGAGAGCCGCCTTTGATGAGTTACGAGATTCTTACTACTCTCGGAGTCCGGCCATGGGCCAGCCTTGTCTGGTGTTAGCCTGGTTAACCAGGTTGTTGCTTGTAATGCTCATATTAACATTATACTTATAGCTAGCCGTAATTCTATACTGAATATATATGGTTACTGTCACTACCCATACAATCGCAGAGTTAACTCACGAGTACCTTAAGTGTTCATTTCGTTCCTAACAAACTGTAGTAGGACGTGTTACATGTGATACTAGAATAAACAGACACTGACTAGAAGTGAAAGGTGGTTGACAGAGGTGGTGATAAAGTTTTGGTATAAAATGGCTTTAAATATTTTTTAACTGTTGACACTGCAGGTGTGGAACCTAAGTAAAAAAATACACAAATGCAACTAATGTGACATATTATTGTGGCAACGTTTCGCTCTCCACGAGCTTTATCAAGCCAATAAAGCTTGACAAAACTCCTGGAGAGCGAAACGTTGCCACAATAAAATGTCACATTAGTTGCATTTGTGTCCTTTTACATAACATATTGTCGGTAATTCTACCAATATTAATACAGTATGGAACCTACATAAAAGTGAATTCATAATTTCATGTGAGGGCCGCATCCATTCCCAGAAGGGCCTGGTTACCTGGAGGTTATTCCGGGGATCAACGCCCCCGCGGCCCGGTCCATGACCAGGCCTCCCGATGGATCAGGGCCTGATCAGCTAGGCTGTTACTGCTGGCCGCACGCAGTCCAACGTACGAGCCACAGCCCGGCTGATCCGGCACTGACTTTAGGTATCTGTCCAGCTCTCTCTTGAAGGCAGCCAGGGGTTTATTGGCAATTCCCCTAATGCTTGATGGGAGGCTGTTGAACAGTCTTGGGCCCCGGACACTTATGGTGTTTTCCCTTTAGTGTACCAATGGCGCCCCTACTTTTTATTGGGGGCATTTTGCATCGCCTGCCCAGTCTTTTACTTTCGTAGGGAGTGATTTCTGTGTGCAGATTTGGGACCATTCCTTCCAGGATTTTCCACATGCGGCCCTCGGACCGCAGGCTGGGACCCTGGTCTTAACCCAAGTAAATTAGCATCATGTGTAGCAACGACACACTTTAGTTTCCAGGCGTGATATTTTACATTGTGCATTTCCGGTTGCGTAGTTATTCCTTAATTTTGCCTATTGTGGATGTTGATTGTGAATTATAATAGTGGTCGACAGGAGGAACTTGTGTTTTTTTGTTGTTTGACATAACTGGGTGACATCCGCAGCGTGTTGCTACCCTATTTTATATGATAATCACCTTTAGGGAACATCTACAGTGTAACTCTGCCTTATCCTAATGCGAGACAAATACGAAGACCAAAGTTAGCTATGTTTTCCTGTCTTATCTCATCAAACAGACCGGATTACATACATGAAGTAATGAAATCTGTCAGCCTGAGCTGTTAGACTTCAGTATAACGCTAATGATACTGTCTAGTATTAGACTAAGAGTTCAGGAGCCACGGTAACATAAAAGGTTTGGTTCCAGCAGAGCTTCAGTGACTATTACTTGGGAAGTACCATTTCTTCCGGTGGCCTACTCCCACCCCCTCCACACACACAAAAAAAGGACTAAATCTGACAAGAGCACAAGAAAAAAAACCGAAATATTACATAATGTTTGGAGAGGTTGAAGGAATGGGGAAAGGGGGAGAGGAGGTAAGACAGTGTTTGAGGAAGCGACGTAGCAAACACTACTCTGTTGACTCACCTAAACCCCCCCCCTCTCCCATTTACTTCCAGATTCATAAACTCAAACCTCACCCTCCTCCCTCTTCCACTTATCTCCCGTTCGATTAAAGGTCGGGCTGGAATTTCGTGAAATAATAACGGAAATAAAAATGTGCAATTATAATACTTGGATTTGTAGTTATATATATATATATATTAAAAAAAAAAACAGTCCAAGTTATGCACATCATTTGAGGCAGGTTTCTAACCGGAGACTACCTTGAGTCGATTTCGGGGGGTCGACGCACCCCGAGGCCCAGTCCCAGATCAGGCCTCCGGGTTGGTGGCCTGATCGACCAGGCTGTTGGCCTGATCGACCAGGCTGTTGGTTCCAGTTGCGCGGAGCTCAACATATGACCAACCCAGCTGGTCAGTTCTCTATGAATGAAGGGAGCGTGCTGAGGAGCTCTGGTTTCCTTACATTTATTGAGTTATCTCTTATTGTAGTCACTGACCTCCCGCTTTTCATCTGGAACTATTTGAAGACGCAGACTTCATCTAACAATTAATTACAAGATAATGCGATTTTGATTCTGTTTTAAGCTGTTTCCCTTGCCCACCTAGCAGTAAAGTAACCGAGTTAGTTGACTGTTGTGGGTCGCATTCAGGGGTAAAATTGCATTGTGTTAGTAACTCTAGTTTTACTGGAAGTCATCTTAGGCACACTGAAAATGTGTATGAATACTCCGGTACCTGCTGATAGTACGTGGGTGTTGGGTAAATGGTACCTGCTGATAGTACGTGGGTGTTGGGTAAATGGTACCTGCTGATAGTACGTGGGTGTTGGGTAAATGGTACCTGCTGATAGTACGTGGGTGTTGGGTAAATGGTACCTGCTGATAGTACGTGGGTGTTGGGTAAATGGTACCTGCTGATAGTACGTGGGTGTTGGGTAAATGGTACCTGCTGATAGTACGTGGGTGTTGGGTAAATGGTACCTGCTGATAGTACGTGGGTGTTGGGTAAATGGTACCTGCTGATAGTACGTGGGTGTTGGGTAAATGGTACCTGCTGATAGTACGTGGGTGTTGGGTAAATGGTACCTGCTGATAGTACGTGGGTGTTGGGTAAATGGTACCTGCTGATAGTACGTGGGTGTTGGGTAAATGGTACCTGCTGATAGTACGTGGGTGTTGGGTAAATGGTACCTGCTGATAGTACGTGGGTGTTGGGTAAATGGTACCTGCTGATAGTACGTGGGTGTTGGGTAAATGGTACCTGCTGATAGTACGTGGGTGTTGGGTAAATGGTACCTGCTGATAGTATGTGGGTGTTGGGTAAATGGTACCTGCTGATAGTACATGGGTGTTGGGTAAATGATACCTGCTGATAGTACGTGGGTGTTGGGTAAATGGTACCTGCTGATAGTACGTGGGTGTTGGGTAAATGGTACCTGCTGATAGTACGTGGGTGTTGGGTAAATGGTACCTGCTGATAGTACGTGGGTGTTGGGTAAATGGTACCTGCTGATAGTACGTGGGTGTTGGGTAAGTGGTACCTGCTGATAGTACGTGGGTGTTGGGTAAATGATACCTGCTGATAGTACGTGGGTGTTGGGTAAATGACCTGCTGATAGTACCTGTTGATAGTACGTGGGTGTTGGGTAAATGGTACCTGCTGATAGTACGTGGGTGTTGGGTAAATGGTACCTGCTGATAGTACGTGGGTGTTGGGTAAATGGTACCTGCTGATAGTACGTGGGTGTTGGGTAAATGGTACCTGCTGATAGTACGTGGGTGTTGGGTAAATGGTACCTGCTGATAGTACGTGGGTGTTGGGTAAATGGTACCTGCTGATAGTACGTGGGTGTTGGGTAAATGGTGATAGTACCTGCTGATAGTACGTGCGTGTTGGGTAAATGGTACCTGCTGATAGTACGTGGGTGTTGGGTAAATGGTACCTGCGGATAGTACGTGGGTGTTGGGTAAATGGTACGCTGATAGTACGTGGGTGTTGGGTAAATGGTAATAGTACGTGGGTGTTGAGTAAATGGTACCTGCTGATAGTACGTGGGTGTTGAGTAAATGGTACCTGCTGATAGTACGTGGGTGTTGGGTAAATGGTACCTGCTGATAGTACGTGGGTGTTGGGTAAATGGTACCTGCTGATAGTACGTGGGTGTTGGGTAAATGGTACCTGCTGATAGTACGTGGGTGTTGGGTAAATGGTACCTGCTGATAGTACGTGGGTGTTGGGTAAATGGTACCTGCTGATAGTACGTGGGTGTTGGGTAAATGGTACCTGCTGATAGTAAATGGTGCCTGCTGATAGTACGCTGGGGTGTTGAGGTAAAGTACGTGGTACCTGCTGATAGTACGTGGGTGTTGGGTAAATGGTACCTGCTGATAGTACGTGGGTGTTGGGTAAATGGTACCTGCTGATAGTACGTGGGTGTTGGGTAAATGGTACCTGCTGATAGTACGTGGGTGTTGGGTAAATGGTACCTGCTGATAGTACGTGGGTGTTGGGTAAATGGTACCTGCTGATAGTACGTGGGTGTTGAGTAAATGGTACCTGCAAATTGGTGTGTATCTAGTGTGTTAATTACAAACATAAATAATTTCCGCTCTCAACGTTCCCCAAACTGTTTTGTCCAGCCTTCCCAATAAAAATAATAGTATTTTAATAAAAATAAATTAAAATATCCAATACTATGCCACGATTTACTTTTAATAATGCCAGCTCATGACATTTATCAGTGGTTGACGGCTCTATCTGCCAGTGTGTTGATAGTTGCAGCTTGTAAATCAACGTAGGTCACCACACCACACCTTTCTGTGGGAAGTGCATTGATCAAACCTGACAATCTCCCTTTTCCCGAGCACACAGTTTGACCCCTATGGAATTAGCATTTCCAGATTAATATAGTAATAATAATCCACATACAGAATTTGCCTCATTTACTTGTTGACATAACATACCTGGTGTGCTCTACTTTTGAAAACCCGGCCTGAAGCCAAACTTCAATGTTGACTGCCTGGTCAATCGAGCCAGCGGCCCGCAGGCGTACATAGTCATCACAACCTGGCTAATTGGCACTTTTTTTCTGGCAAAGATAAAATTTCCTCTTGAAAACTTCAACCTTTGTTCCAACAACATTTCTTACAAGTGCTGGTAACAAGCCGGAGACCGGGGACACCCCCCCCCCCTCGACCATTAACAAATACGCATTTCACCTAGGCTACACATTGCTAATATTTACTCATACTTGTTCTTATTTTGATCAAATAGTATTGCTTCAATATTTCCAAGCTGCTGAGACATTTCGACTATAAACCTCAGTCTACGTTCATATCCTATTCTCGTGCTAGAGGGTAATAAATGTTCATCACTACAGGGTGATGAACGCTCAGATTCTGTTTTTCTCGGCTACCTTCTATGCAGACGTATTACGGCCGGTTTTCGTAATCTCACTTATTTTTCGTTAAATACAGGAAATTTTACGTTATATAACCTAACCTAAATTTACCTCACTCAAATTTAAAATAAAGAAAACAGCATTAGAGGAAAACCTTGAAGCGTTAAGAAATTGACGTTGAGCACCGAGTAAAAAAAATTTACGTACAATAAAAATAACAATGGGCTGACAATGTACTAAAAATAAAACGTTTCACCAGAAGTACAATGAGGAAATTTTTACTTGTCTATATAGTAAAATGTTTTTTTTCTATTCTAGGTTACGTTAACTTAACCTAAATTAACTTATAAAGTTAACCACCAATAACAAAATTATAGAAACGAGCGATTACATCTGGCAGCGAGGAAGACATTATCGCTGCCTAAACTGCTGCTTTCCTCACTGTTGGTTAAGATGGAGGATGGGCTGCTACATGGCTACAGTTCAGATATGTTACATTAATGTTCTGAATCGTTACCCAACACTAAGTGGTTACTGGCGTTAGCTTACAGGAAGCCTTTACAATGATATGTTCATGTTAATGGCCTTATCAATTTTATATATACAAAATGCAAACACTATTTAATTTGAAAAGCAAAATCAATAATTAAAAAAAAAGCCACACAACTATATATTAATAAATTCTATGAAACAAACTGATATACCTTACAAGAGTTTCGAGAGTTTGTCTACTCTCTGAGCCCGGCCATGGGCCAGGCTCGTCTGGAGCTTGCCTGGTCATCCAGACAACTCTGCAAACACGAGGCCTGGTCTCAGACCGAGCCACGGGGGCGTTGACCCCCCAAACCCTCTCCAGGTTTACCCCGAGTATACGCCTCTCACCGAAAAGTGAATTAAGTTTTAATTTACCTGTTCACTCGCAATCAAACCAGTTTTTCCTAGGGGAAGGACCAATGTACACCCTCCCTAAGAATACAAAAAGCTCAGAAGACCGTGCAAAATATCCCGTATGAAAAGCAGGACAATAGGTACACTAAGAGTTAATTGAGTAAGCCTGGAGGTCCCGAGACTGTTCAGCGCCCTCCCTTCATGTGTAAGGAATTACCAGAAAACCTCTAGCCGTCTTCATGATGGAGCTTCCAATAGTTCTTGATCAGCCGAGCTGTGGTGCCTACGTTTAACCGCGTGCTAGACCCAAAAGCCTGAATGATCACGTTATTGGCCTGGTCTGGAACCGTGCCACTGGGGTTATGACCCCCGAGAATCATCAGGTAAACGGTTGATGTACACTAAGAAAATCTACATGAGAATCTTGACAAGTACCTCCAAGTGCCAGTTCTGAAAGGCTCTAATTGATTCATGAGCCAACGGGCCGCCAACAGCAATAGCCTGGTTAACCAGACAAGCCTAGCCCAGGGTAGGGCTGCAGGAGTAGGAAAACTCCCGAAAGCCATCAAAGGTGGACAGCTTTGTATGTAACACTAAAGTGTGGGTGGAGTGTTCCCGCACGAGGTCCCGTGGACCCTCAGTGTAGCTTCAACATTCACCTCACAACGGCCCGCAATCCTACATTATTCACTGGGGAAAAAAAAAAAACAAGTGTCCATCATTGACGCCATCATTGGCACACAAGCACCAACCTGCTGAATAGCATCGCAATTCAGTGCTTTACAGCGTCGTAAAACTTTATGTCACAAACTGCTGCATCAATGTTTCCTGCTGCTACACACGCTTTTTGTGTCCTACACTAATTATGCTACCAAACTTGTCAATTTAAAAACTTTCTCTTGAATTTTCTCTAGCTTTTCGTCCCTACCTCTTCTTGCTCCGTATCACTTCCTTTCTCTTCTTTTTCCTTCATTTTCCTTTTCGTTTTCCCTCCTCAGTCTTGTTTCTATTGGTAATTATTATCAGAATCATGGGGGAAACTTAACTTGCAGGGGGTCATGCAGCGCCTGGAAAAAGGGAGGTAATCAGATTTGATGAAGAGGGAGTTTAGCATTTAATCCCTAATCCCTTGGATCATGAACCTTTCACCAGCATTAAAGCACCCATCCCCTCCTTCCTTGAAGGGCCTGTGTATTAAATTTTCTTTGTGGGCGATTTCGTGACTGTGTGCGAGTGTGCGTGTAGTAAACAATGAGGGTGTCCCTGGCGAGTAGTCAATAATTTTCTCTGGTGTGATACTGGTCTACCTTTTCCATCCTAGGCAATGTTACCTAGGGTAAAACAATTTATATCGGGCTGTGAACATATTTGTGAATACATCAAATTAAAAAATAATGGCCAACAAAATCAAACTTTTTTCATCTTCAGAGAGGTAAACACTTCTCTAGACCAGTTATGCACAGATAACAAATCTACTTTTGATTTCCTCCTAACTAGCTTAGTTATCGATTTTTTAAACATGCTGGCCGTCGCCCACCGAGGCAGGGTGACCCGAAAAAGTAACATTTTCATCACTGTTTTGCCAGAGGCGCGCAGATACGACAGTTTAGATGTCCCTCTAAACAGCAAATATTCCAAACCCTTCCTTCAGAGTACAGACACTGTACTTCTCGCCTCCGGGACTCAAGTCCGGCTAACCGAAATATAATAATTTTAGTAAAATCTAGATAATATTCACACAGTATACTAGTTTACATTACAGTTTTATTACTTTTTAAGTATTATTCACATAAACATTATACACAATACATGTGGTTAAATTTACACTGTACACGATCACTAAAAAACAAAACAAATAGCAACTTAAAAACCTTTCAAGGACGATTTTGCAATTTTTCTTCGAGTCAGACTACGTGATTTTCCAATGTCTGAATATCTTCATGGAAATATTCCTCTGTTCATCATTTCCTGCACCATGAATATCGGGGAAATCTGGATGAAAATGTACAGTAAATATATATTATATATATATATATATATATATATATATATATATATATATATATATATATATATATATATTAGCAAGAGCAGGCGAAATATACACAAACACTGATCTCTGGCTGAAGGAAACTCGAACCTACGAACCTTGGAACAAGGTATGCAGTGCTTTACCAGTCTACCCACACTGGACCAAGGCAGCCAGCTTTCAGGGAGAAGGCTTACAGCTTTTTCATCTCATCCCCAAGTTTCGTAGGTTCGAGTCTCCTTCAGCCAGAGATCAGTGTTTATATAAAAGTATATATATATATATATATATATATATATATATATATATATATATATATATATATATATATATATATAGAGAGAGAGAGAGAGAGAGAGAGAGAGAGAGAGAAACATCGGAAGACCTTTATATAAAATTAACACAATCATGCTACTGACGTCAACAATTCACTTGTATGACATATATTATAATCACAATGAAAGTATATATATATATTTAAAGTAGCTATTTCCATCCCCCAATTATATACATAATTTGTTTTGTAACAACATAATGTGATGAAAGGAGAAATATCCCAATCATTTATGACGAAAGAAATGTTCGAGATCCAGATGCAGATACACGTTAACTCAGGCAAGTACCCAGTGAGGAAGAGTAGCGTCTCTCTGAGAAGAGCCACCTACCCTAGGCACAATGAAACCATTACTGAGCTAAGGTGACCCACAGCGTTAGCTTGAAGGGGAACCACCTTCAAAATAGTCTTCATGTAACCGAAGTGTGTTGCTCTCAGTGTTCGTACAGTTGTGTGTGTGTATACACTGAGATGTGCAACTTGTTCAATGTATATAGACAGTTGACTTTAACACCTATTTTAGGGAGTAAAGTATTCTTGAAAGGTGGTTCTCATGTGAGTTGCAATCTAATGACACAGGTGCACAAACTTAATAAAACAAGTAGCTCGGGTGCCTTCACAGCAGACGAGAGGGTAGAGGTTGTTCCAGCGCTTTACCATACACCCCCCTACCTCCCCTCGTGTGATCAATAGTCTACGGGGGCTGTCTGGACGCGGTCTACGATCTCCCCGCCGCAGCAGTCGTAGTAGTAGCAGTAGCAACAGCATAGCGGCAGAAACAACAGCATAGCGGTAGCAGCAACAGCAGCATAGCAGAAGAAACTAGGCGGACTGCCGGAGGTAAAGGGTTGAGCTTGACGAAGGAAATTAAAGACAGAAACGGGATTGAGGAAAGAGAAAAGTACGATGAAGAAGGATAAATAGAAAGAAAGCTTGATAGGAACAGGTAGAAAGAGACAAAAGGAAGAAAAAGAGGAATGGGAAGTAGGCAAGAGGAGAGGAATGGGAAGTAGGCAAGAGGAGAGGAATGGGAAGTAGGCAAGAGGAGAGGAATGGGAAGTAGGCAAGAGGAGAGGAATGGGAAGTAGGCAAGAGGAGAGGAATGGGAAGTAGGCAAGAGGAGAGGAATGGGAAGTAGGCAAGAGGAGAGGAATGGGAAGTAGGCAAGAGGAGAGGAATGGGAAGTAGGCAAGAGGGGAGGAATGGGAAGTAGGCAAGAGGAGAGGAATGGGAAGTAGGCAAGAGGAGAGTAATGGGAAATAGGCAAGAGACGAAAAGATGGAAAGAGATAAGTAACGAAAAGGGGATGAGAAGCAGGGTCAGAAAAGGATAAGCGTGGTGAACAAGTAAAGCTTGAGAAAGAGGTGAGTGCTAGAGAGGTAGAGAGGGAATAGTGTGCAACAGTAGCTTGGGATGATGGTCAACACGTACCTCATTACAGCTCCAGCAAACACACCCAACCGTCTATAAACGAGACACAACCACTGTGCTTGTGTCAATAGTCTATCCTAGCTCCTCGCCTCAGCTGCCAGGTACTGATGTGATATACACAGTTTTTGCATAGGCATTTGACAAATGCGATCACAGTGATTGAACACAAAATGAGGGCCACGGGCATTACGGAGGATGTAGGCAGTGATTTTCAAGTTTCTAACACACAACACATAGTAAACATAACAAAATCCAGCATCAGCGAAGTAAAAAGCTCAGCACCCCAAGGCAATATCCTGGCACCTCTATGGTTTCTCATCCTCATAACAGATGTAGATAAAAACACCTGCCACAACTTTGTATTATCATTTACAGAAGACACTTAAAATAAGCATGAGTCACCTCGGAAGACACTAAAAAAACCTGCATGAAGATATAAGCACGGTTTTCCAGAAGGCAGTGGAGAACATGATGTTCACTGGCAATAACTTCCAGTTGCTTAGATATGGAAAGAATGAAGTATTCAAAAGCGACACTATAAAAAGGACCGCACGAGGATCATCAAACAGAACAAAAGGAACACGTGAAAGGCCTGGGAGTAATTATGTTGGCAGATCTTTCTTTCACAAAACACAATAATCCAAATGTCGCGACAGCCAGAAGGATGACGGGGTGGATAATTATTTTCAAAACAAGGGAAATAGTGCCATCATTCAAACTGCTTATGCTCTCTTGTTTGGAACACTATAGTGTTGACGGCTCCATTCAGGGTAGGAGAGATATCAGAGCTGGAACATATACAGTGATCATTTACGGCCCGCACAGAGCCAATAAAGCATTTAAATTACTGGAGACGCCTTCAAGTCCTAAATATGTACTCACTGGAGCGGAGGAGATACGTATTCATGACCATATATACCTGCAAAATACTTAGGACCTAGTCCCAAACCTGCACACTGCCCTAACATACTGGAGTGAGGGATATGGGAGGCAGTACAAAATAAACTCAGCGAAAAGCAATGGCGCTGTGGGCACAATACGAGAACACAGTATCGACATCCCTGGCACCAGACTATTCAATATCTTACCAGAGGATATCAGAAACACTGTTAGGACAAGCATCTTCAGATGCCATATCAACCAGGCTGTGATGGTTATGTGGGCCAGCAGCAACAGCCTGATTAACTAGGCAAGAACCAGACAAGCCTGGCCTAAGACCGGACTCCGGGAGTAGAACAACACTGACCTTACACTACCCCCTATCAAACCTGATTACCTTCCACTGGTTTTAGCACTTCCCCCAGCTGCTGCTGCTGCTGCTGCTGCTGCTTCTGATGATGATGATGATGATAATGATGATTAAAGTATTTAAATGCTGATGATAAAAATCAAGAGTTGGTTAAAAGATATTTGCACTATGTTACTGTAAATAATAAGACGTGTTTTATTAAAAAAAATCACTGAACATTACTAGTATTAAATTAATGGGGAAGCTCTAAACCAGTAGGATAATAGGAGACAATCGGGCTTCATCCAAGGAGACTGTAGTTTTAATTCCTTTAATCAAGAGCTTTTCACCATCATCATATAATGCCTATATAATATTCTACATATAGACAGGAAACGTAGCGGTTGTGGCTGCCATGCCTCCATAGTGCCGGCACCACTGTGTAAGATCACCTTCCAGGTGATTTTCCTTCACTAATAACTCGAAACTAATTTAGTGAGATAGTCATTTCAACAAAATCTGAACAGTAGTTTAACTATAAAAGAATAGATATCATGACGTAAAGAGCTATACACAGAATACTAATCAGTAAGATCACAGTAAACAGGTGATATCAATATGCAAAACCACCTGTGAAAAAAATAGGTGAACTTCCAAGCGTTCTCGTGATTTCCCACAATATCACAGATTCTTGATAATGTGAGAAATCACGAAAGCGCTTGGAGGTTCACTATATATTTTCACTGGTTGTTTTGCACACAACATTACGAAAGTTACCAAGAAAAGAATTCTCTCCACCAATAAATCCAGAATTAAGCACATACACCCCGCAAAAAAAATCTTTCTGTAGTCTCCCAATACCTGTTGCATTAAGCACATGCAGTCTCACCAAATACTGTTTAATCCTCCAATAACTCCTGCGTTAATCATACACCACAGCCAAACATTTGTTTTAATCTCACAATAAATCCTGTATTAAACACACACCACAGCCAGAGTCTTTAATCTCCAAAGGCTAACTCCTGCGTTAACTTACACCTAAGTCAAGTCAATCATTAGTCTCACTAATGATCAATTAGCTGAGGTAAATGGGTAATCTTCCTTCCATCTGTTAAGAAAAGACATGTTGCAGAACAAACTTTTATTGAGACAACGTTTTCCTATCTGTAAAGCTCTCAAGTCATGAATTGATGAAGCTCTAGAGAACGAAAAATAATGTCCCAAATAAAAGCTTACTCTGAAAAATATCTTTACTTTGTTACTGCCATCAAAATATCTTTACTTTGCTACTGCCGTCGAAACGCTAGTGAGCTACGTTTCCTTCTACTTACTGCGCTCTTCACCAAGCAGTAAACGGGTACCTAGGTTTCAGCCAACGTTTGTGGATCACATCCAGGGAGGAGAATGACGGGGGTAACTTACCTTACATATGATTATACCTTGAATTCAGCTGAAGGAGGATAACAGCTATTCTGTGGATTCAAGGACGTAAAAGAATAACGTTTCTGACTGACAGTGACGGACATACGTATTCGTCTAAACATGGATGACCTCTTAACATGACTGCTGCGCAATACTGCCAACATCAACAGTGGAAGCTAATTTCATTTATGGATGTGGTTTGTGGAAGATGACATCAAACCTATTTATCCAGCGTTCTTTGAGGTTCATCTATATATCTATTTATGGCTTTGGAATAATGACGTCTCTCAACTCTGGTAATCAAAGTTGTCGTTTCCTCCCACGTACCGTAGTAGGAACATAAAAGTGGAGGTTCAATGTCTACCAATCCGCATTAAACTAGAGTAACAACCGGAGCTAAACAAGAGCGCCAACCCGCCCTAAACAAGAACGCCAACCCGAGCTAACACAGAACACCAACCCGCGTTAAACAAGAGTAACAATCAGCTGCAGGTTGCGTGGTGCGCCTGATAAGGGCTGTACAGTCAGGTGGGAAGGTGTGGAAACTGCACGGAAGTGCTTATGAGACAGAGGTTAGGTTAGATGGGTGAGGTAATACCTAGAGTGTGTGGGAGGCCGCACCTCCACACCTCACTTTGCCATACTACCAGCAGATGTCAGAAACGCTGGTTTCTGGTCGGACTGAGAGGGTAAAAACTCTCGAAATCAGTCACAGGTATATCACCAATAGTATTAATCAACATACATAATAGTGAACTCACCACACTAATAACATTTAAGGAACAACATAAAATACGAGTGGGACCCCCACTCAGAAACTGTACTGACAACATACGTGTATTAAAAGTGTGTAGTCAATACCTTTCAACTTTAATCTATTCCACGTACAGTATCTCTAACCCCTACAAAACAATTCCAATAGGTAATTCACAAGCAATGTCACTAACACTGTTCACTAAAAACGAATTAATGGTTAGGCCCAAGAGCCACAGCTCACGTTCCCCATCAACGCAAATTTAAATTGGTAATTAGACAAAGGGAAAAGGATCGAGGCACAAATCTAAGTAATGAATTCTTCACACAAGCGCTGGCATTCGGCGACGAGATGAATATTCACACAGTAAACTGTAACTCAATTTAAACTTGACTGTTTACATACAGTGATGGAGGTATTTCTGGACCTCTGTCATGCGTATCATCCGAACCAAGTCTTAAGTTCTCTGTAACAGTGGTCCTCATAGTTGTACATATTTTGCACTTCTAGAGGTAGTGTGTGATACTGGTCTCAGGTACACAGCAACATGTACACACCCACACAGAAGTACATGTGAAACTTGTCCTCATATTGTACAACATATACCAACCCACATGCAGATAATCTTACAAGAGGTACAAAAAGCTCTGACCCACAAGAGTAAGAATGAAACCTGACAGTGAGAATGCTATACAAACGTAGTCTTATAAATAACAAAAAGGCACAATACCGTGACTGGAACGATACACAAATAACCCGCACATAAAAAGAGAGAAGCTTACGACGACGTTTCGGTCCGACTTGGACCATTGACAAAGTCACACTAACAGAGGTGGAGCAGGACGGCTATATATAGGCAGGAAGAGGTGGAGGTAGTAGTAGTACAAGAATTGTATATAATACAGACAACTGCGGGGTCCATTATATACACATTATATACAATTATATACATATATATACATTATATACAATTCTTGTACTACTACTACCACTACTACTACTACCTCCACCTCTTCCTGCCTATATATAGCCGTCCTGCTCCACCTCTGTTAGTGTGACTTTGTCAATGGTCCAAGTCGGACCGAAACGTCGTCGTAAGCTTCTCTCTTTTATGTGCGGGCTATTTGTGAAACGTAGTCTTGTATATCTTTTCCTAGCCGAGTTGCTAGGGTAAACCAATGAAGATAACATAGCTGCTCTGTGAAGTTCTTCTGATCCAAGGAATTCAAATTACCTCCCATATTACTGTACTGGTCATACAAGCGTTGTATGACCAGTACAATAATAATAATAATAATATAGCCAGTGTTGCACAAACGGGTTCACAAAACAGGGTGTGTCTGTATTACATGTTTATTAACATGTATATCAACTGGCTATAATATTGGATGCAACATTTAACATAGCAGCCGACTATATTGAACATCTCCCTCCCCCGTACCCAACTGTGCTTGCAGGGGGTCAAATCATGGCTCCTGGCCCCAACTAATGAGCATTACTGTTTTTGTTGGCTCTTAGGCCTTATACTCTTTGGAATGGCATAAAATTATAATAATATCCATAGGAAAGCTTAATACCCGTAAGGGTCATACAGAGCCTGATGAATGAGAAGTAATCAGAGTTGATCAGAGGAATGGAAGGGTACCTTTAATTCCTTGTTTACCAGGTGAGGCCTGGTCATGGACCAAGCAGCGGAGGCGCTGACCCTCGCAACACCCTGCAAGTATACCCTCCAGGTATGCCCTCCAGGCATACACTAACAAATTTTACATCCAAAGTCATGGGTAATCAGCAGTATGGACCTCACACGTCATCAAATCTTAATGAAAACAATAATGGATAAACAAATTACTTAACAGGTGTCACTCAGTTGTTACCTGTTGAAATTTTCGGAAATCATGGCCCCTGGGGCACCAATCTCAGAGCTAAGCTTCTTTGATGATCAGATCAGTCAGGCTGTGAGTACAAATACATACACGTAATGCACAGCAAGCCTCTCTAGATTGATAAAGGTCAATCCTAAGTGAAACATTATCTAACGTAAAGGCTTCCTCTGCATTACGGGTGTTTGAAGAGAATTTTTTATAAATACTGACACGATGGTAAGAGACAAATGCACTGTAAATGTGATCCTTTATTAATAGACTATTTTTAAAATATTGACTCTCTTTAAAAGATCGTTTTATACTGCATTTCTCTCTCTTAGCATTACAGAATTTTACATATTGTTAGAATGCTGCCCCTGTCCCTGATCAACCAGGCTGTGATGGATATGTGGGGCTGCAAGCCAGCAACAGCCTGGTTAACCAGGCAAGTACCAGACAAGCTTTACCGATGTCAGGGTTCCGAGAGTAGAAGAACTCTCGAAACTTATCAAAGGTATATCAAAAGTATCACCAAGCTGTTGGTGTTGGTGACATACAGTCCTACATGAGCACCACAATCCAGATGATCCTGAATTTTCGTCAAGAACTTGTCAAAGTCTGCGAGGAGAGCTGCTCAACCACTCTCCAAAAATGTCGTCCATCATGTGTCGAGTTAATATTCAACCCAGTGTCCATTTTCTGACAACTTTTACTCTCTTACGTTTAAGGGAGAATAAAAATACAAGAGGAGCACCAACCCCAACGTTTAAGGGAGAATAAAAATACAAGAGGAGCACCAACCCAACGTTTAAGGGAGAATAAAAATACAAGAGGAGCACCAACCCCAACCTAACAGCCTTTATGGCAGTCAGGAATAAAAGTCACTTATATGTGAAAGGTTTCGAGGGTTTTTCCACTCCCTCCATCCCGCAGCCCGGCCTGAGTTTTTTTTTTTTATTTGGGTTGGCTACCTGGTCAACTAGACTTGGTACTAGCACACCGCTTGCAGCACCATGATAATGGTCCAGTTTCCTCTTCAGGACTTCTACCTTTGTATAAGGAAAACAAACTCTAGACAGCTTTTCGATCCGTCGTGAAAAAACTGCGACAAACTAAGGTTGGATCAAATGTTGATAAAAACGTAAAATTAATAAGCTCACGTAATTACCATCCTGTTTCGAAATGGCAAACAACCTGATTATTAATATTATTGGGAAGTGCTAAATCCGTAAGGGTCCTTAAATCAAGTGCCTCCTTTATCAGCATTTAAGCAGCCCCGTGAAGGAACAAGCAACCCGATGACAACTAAAATAAAATAAAAACCTAACACGGGGGAACCCGCCTTCATTGGACAAGCTTTCCACATCACACCACTTCTTATGCAACTCAAGTCTTGGAAATCCTGAACCGACACCAGACTTAATTAACGTCATGCCTCGCTGCGTCTGTCACCACCACACCTGCCTCTCCCCACTGCTGTGACAGAGTATATAAGTAAGGAATAAAAGTCACAATACCGTCAGCACGAGTGAGCCAGCGGTCGCTTCAGGCGTCACCACCAGTGTCCTTAGACACCCTGCCGCGCCTCCAGCTTATCAAAAAAAAAAATTATTTTTTCTCACCAACAAATAAACACCTCTACTTTCCTTGATATAACTTAAGTGTGGGTGAATAACAATAGTTGCAGTACTATAAAATATAATGGGGGCAGGGGTGCAGCAGGCCTCCAGCAGCAACAGCCTGGCTGATCAGACTAGCACTAGACAAACCTGGCCCAGGGCCGGGCTCCTGGAGTAGAAAGACTAAAAACTCATCAATCGTACATGAAAGGTAAGTCCTCAATGTGGTGATCTTGTGTTAAAATGGGTGGAAAACCTAATACCTGTACTTACGCCAGCGATACTTAACACAGCTGGTTATCGTCTGATAACCCCCCTACCCCCCTCCCTCCCCTCCCCTCCCTCCCTCCCTCCCTCCCTCCCTCCCCCTCCCTCTCCCTCCCTCCCTCCCTCCCTCCCTCCCTCCTCCCCTCCTCCTCTCCCTCCCTCCCTCTCCCTCCCTCCCTCTCCCTCCCTCCCTCTCCCTCCCTCCCTCCCTCTCCCTCCCTCCCTCTCCCTCCCTCCCTCCCTCCCTCTCCCTCCCTCCCTCCCTCCCTCTCCCTCCCTCCCTCCCTCTCCCTCCCTCTCTCTCTCTCTCTCTCTCTCTCTCTCTCTCTCTCTCTCTCTCTCTCTCTCTCTCTCTCTCTCTCTCTCTCTCTCTCCTGACGAACAAAACATCAACACAATATTGTGGCTAAAACCTTTCACATCAAACAAACAAATTGGAAATAAAAACTAAAGTTACTTTTATTTTACCATATTACTCAGCACTAGTATCACTCAACACTTCCGTTACCTTAATAACATCAATTAGCAACTGCGTTACCAGAACATCACTCGTCAGAGTTTTTTTTAAACGTCACTGCATTATTCAAGGCGAAATCTGGACGAGAGAGAATGAATTCTTCGTTAAACTGTATTTTAATAGTAAAAGTTTTCAATAATAATAAAAAATGAACTGACATATCGATCATTTACTATATTAGAACCCTTCAGGGGGGGGGATGTTTACCTTGATGCTAGTGAAGGACTGTCAAGATCAAACTTGATTATTTCCCATTCCCCATGCGCTGATCCCTATATATTTTGCGTCTTTCCACACTTATAAAAAATTATCTACTAGTACCACCAGCAGCTGATACACGTACTATACAAGCTTTACAGGTGACATATCTATGACCAGTATCAAGGTTTTTTTTTTTCAACCCTCTCAGATTTTTCATTGTCGAGGTGCCTTTACGAGTCTCCAATCTGACTATTTTTACAACAGCTGTGATTAAGAGGACGGGTTACAGCCTAATCCCAGACTTTTTCCACTGTTGCTACCAGCGACCTAGAAGCACAAACAACCACCACAACTTTAGTTACTCTGCAGTTTCCTTTCGAAAGTGGATCCATATGGCGTATTGCTAACAGTGAAGGAAAGATACACGCTGCAGATCAAGTTTTCATTGGCACGTTACACTCAGTGTAGAGCTTGATCGTGATGAAACTCGACACACAACAATACGTAGTCCACATTAAAGCATGTTCTGCAACTTTTTTTTCCTTCACATTCCCCTTGAAAATTGAAAATATAAACTGTTTACTTTCCAGTCATTAAATGCGCTCAACTTATTCCTTCAAGACCCAGTACTGCTTATTTTTATTATAATATCCAAGGCACTGGAGTTACTCTACGCTTACTTGGATCGATTCTTATTTCCTCCTATTTACCAGGCGTTGTAGGACCCAAACGGGTTTAGCGCTTCTTCATTAATATAATAATTTATGCACCTGCGTGAACCAAACTTCCCATAACGTTTAGAACAATAAGAAAAAATAGGCACAGTTTACAAATACAGTCAGCGCTGAGATTCTCTCTGACAACTCTGGATGCAAAAGTCAATAAACTTTTACAGTAGATGTAAACCCAACATTTCCATTAAAACAAATGGAAAACACAACTGTTTCTACTGACATGAAAATAAATGTTAAATAATGCATACACAATCCTCCTGGATTAAAAATGAAGTTAAAAACCCATTAGCTTTTGTTCTTATGCATAGTTATTAACGTCATGGCATCAAGTATCAAGTCTATCAACACACGCTGCCCCCCGTTCATCTTGCAATAAACATGTACCTAGTACTAGGAGTTAGTTAGGAAAGAGGGTAATATACCTTAGATTGGGCTGTAAGAGACGCACGGGCGAAAAAAATACCAGTTCGGGGGATTTTTCTGTCCCAGAAACCAAGCCTAGGGCTAAATCTATTAGCCTACTGCCTAGACACCTAGGCTGTTGATGCTTGCGCCCCGCAGGCCATCGCCCCTGACTGATCAGGCACTTGACGCTTGCTTTGGGTTATGGGTTGATGTCTATGATGTCAGTGACAGAGTAAGAGGCAATGGAGTTGATAAAACTCAACAGAGAATAAACTGCTCCAATCAATGCTTGTTGTGCCAACTGTCTGTCTTCACAAGGTAATATTACGCCTATACATCATAAAGTACTGTATAATCACGTGTAGTTCTTGTATGCACAAGTCAGAAACATATGCTCTCTAACTTGCTTCAGCCGTGAAGCTAACATGACATTTTAAATTGAATTGATATTTTGCGAAAAAAATGCAAACTGAAAATTTAACTTGCAAACCTGAAACTAGGCTAAGTTATTCTTTTTTTTTCAAGTAGCTTACTGTCATTGCATTATTAAAGACATAAGACGATCACAAGATTTATATGCCGCTTCAGCATTTGCTAACAGTTATACCTGTTGACTTTGTTAACTATCAGAAAAAACGTACCTCCTTGTTTTGGGTGGCATCCTGGGGATGTGGTAATACCCTAGCTAGGGATGGACTTTTAAATAAGTTGAGGTAGGGCAACAACTTAGCCTGAACAATTAATGGTGGAGACAGTAGAAAGAGTTGACAACTAGCGCCTTACTGGGCAAGGCGAGTGAGTGAGCAGGGCCACGCAGACAATCATCTCAGTGTGTCAACTTTAAGCTAACCACGAGAAAACAAGCATCCACAACGACAACAACGACTTGCAACACCGCCACAACTTCTTAACTTTCTTTTTACCTTCACCTTCTCACCTCCCCCACTACCCCACACAACTTAGTAGGGATTTTCAAGGTGAACATGCAGAGTGCTTAGTAGGAATGGGGAAGATCTGGGTCTTGGAACACCTTAAAATATTGCCTTCCAATGTCGATATACTCAAGCGCAGTTGTGCAAAGTATTACATAAAGCATATTTCCAAAAATATCTATGTAAGCCCTCAAAGCTTGTCCTGTGAGTGAATGTCACAGACATACTTTAAGTTGTACATGTATAGTAAACAATGCCGGCAAGATGAAGAATTAGACATGCGTGCAATATCTGGTATCTAGCGTAGGCGTTCCGCCATCTAGTGGCTTTATCAGTACAAGTTCAAGGATATAACTGGAAGACAGAAATATATATAAACAAAAGATGAGGTCTGACTCTTTACGATTACGGTACTCTTCACCAACTCCAAGGCTGGGGGATTGATTACCTCATCTCTTGTACATAGTTCTATCTTCAAATTATGTCCTTGAAACTGCATTGATAAAGTCACTGGATAGCGAAACGTCTACAATAAAGGTACACAGGCGTTGTACATGTATCTAATTCTTCATACTGTGAGTTCTTGTTGACAGGCAGTACCGATAAGTATGGCTATTACAAAGACAAACCCTCATTAAGAACATAAGAAAGAAGGTCCACTGCAACAGGCCTACTAGCTCAGGCCAGGCAACGTTTCCCTCAAGATGTTATAAAGTCATGAAGAGGAACAAACCAAACACTAGTACACACGCGACCTTGGGAGGTGTAGTAGTGTGAGGATGGGTGAAGGCCTTGAGTATTGCTAAACTCCTAGCACAATTATTACTCCTACGTGTAATCACCCCACACGTGACCTGGGCCCAACGGCTCATCCCCTCGCCTGACCTAGCGACATCTTGCACTCGTCTTAGCATTACAACATCTCACCAGATGGAATATATACGCTCGTTTCGCTCTTTTTGAGCAAAACGTGCTCTTAAGGCCTCGCTGTCCTCTACATGTCTTTGCATTACCCAGTAAAGGAATGAAGTGAGAGGAAGAAGGAATACGGGGAAAAAGAGGGAGAATGTGAAGGAAGAGAAAAGCGATAGACAAGCGGGTAAGAGAAAGCGAAAGGGGCCACGATTTCACCGAAACTGAGCGGAAGTGATAATAACTGACGGAAATTGACCCACACATTACTGGGCTTGACTGTATCTGACCAATATATTAACAGATTGGATCGCAACTGACAGGCTCGGGTCCTTTTTAACAGCGGACCCGACCCCACCTGACCTGCAACACCAGGTTGTCGGAGTCAGCACCTCATTCACTAAAACACAATGGCTGGCGAACACCCTATGCCCCGTAATGCACGTCTTCCTTCATAATAGAATCTAACCTTACTTTACATAACACGAGATTCAAAATAAATTTTGTTCGATCTCTGTGTCTAGAGAAAACTAGTGAAATATTGAGACTAGGGAGGAAGAAAAGATAGACAAAACGCAGCGAAAGGAGGAAGAGGACATTGGATACACACGATGGAAAGGAGAGAAAGGGGAAAAATTTGGAGAGGGGAACGAGGAGGGAGGGAGGGAGAGAGGGGAAAATGGGGGAATGAAGAGGGAGGGAGAGGATGCAGTGATATAGGGCAAACTGGACAGGATATACACATATGGAGGGTTCTGGAAGGAGGGAGAGGGAGAGAGGGGCAAGCCAACAGACAAGGGTATGAGTGAGCATGAGAGGTGGCTGGAGTAATGAAGGTCCATCAGGCAGCGAGGCCAGCGGCGGCCAGGATCGAACATGAAGAGGAACACCTAAGTGAGCTGCCAGGCAACACATAATTGGCAGCCACCACTTCACGTTGCTGCTGCGAGTGCTGTTGCTGATGATGGAACAGATGGAGCTGTTGGTACTACAGCTGGTGCTGCTTTTACTACTACCGCTGTTGGTGTTGCGACTGATAGTTTTGCTTCTACTGTTGTGTCGCCACTACATCCATTGCGATATTGCTGCTTAGCAGCAGCAACGTAGCAATGGACGTTGCTCAAGTCACCTGTACTTAGCATCTAACCTTCACACCTTCCCCTACCCTGGCGAGAACATCCCACGATACGCACAACCGTAAATAAGCATCCAAAAATGGGAGGGTGAAAAATATGACACTGGCAGAACTGTCAATCTAAGTCATGAGCGAGTGCACATGACCTTTAAACTATTTTATGCATTAAAACATAATCCCTATCCCAGGGGAAGTATACGAGAGAAATATATTTAAATGGGTATATTAAATATATAATAATAGGTGTGTGTGTATGTATGCATCCGCGCGCGCATACATACACACACATTTTTACCTAGGTAAAACTGGTCAATTAGCAAGAACACATTTAAAATTAAGTCCTCTCTAAAATTTTCTCTTTTACGTTTAATTTTTTCATTTATGTTAATGTAAAAATTAATAATTTTGTACCAAAAGGATCTTAGAAAACTTACCTAACCTTACTATAACTGTTGTGTGAGTACTCTGGAGATATGCCGGTTGAAGAATACACACAAAGTCGGTTGGTAACTTATACATGTTGTAAATAGTCGTGACGGGAGGAAGCCCAGCCTACCTGTTGGGTTCTATGCCTGAGGTCCAAGTGAGAGAGTGAGCCTCTCGTACACTGCTCACAAGGGCATAGCTGATGACGTCACAGCTAGCCAGAGAGCCTAGCTGAACAGGGATCCTATATATAATATAGGTGATACTACGATATACTACACAAGTGTATTACATGGGATTCAGTAACACTACTGACATAACCAGCGCAATTTAATTTAGCCTAATCCAATTAAATATATTTTAGACAAGTTTACAATAATTTAATAATAAACAAACACAATGAAATATATTTTTTTCGTTAGGTTCAGAATGATTTTTGCGGAATTATTGCATACACAAATTTTCGCGTGCCTTATTCGGCAAGAAGAGCATTGCTATTTATGCCAAAATCGAAAGTTTTACCTATTAGCGCCTCAGCGTGGTCATCCAACGAGAAATGCATGCTGCATACTGGACTCGCGTCCGGCTTCGGAGGAGCTGGAGGAGATTCATAATCTTCGATGTGCTGTACCAATGTATTCATGTTTGTGTTTTCTATCAATGTATTATGTCTATTGATATAAGAGGTCTCCAGAGATACAAGAGGTCTCCAGGGATACACTGGGTCTCCAGGGATGCAAGAAGTCTCCGGGGATACAAGAAGTCTCCGGGGATACAATGGGTCTCCAGGGATGCAAGAAGTCTCCGGGGATACAAGAAGTCTCCGGGGATACAAGAAGTCTCCAGGGATGCAAGAAGTCTCCGGGGATACAAGAAGTCTCCAGGGATACACTGGGTCTCCAGGGATGCAAGAAGTCTCCGGGGATACAATGGGTCTCCAGGGATACAAGAAGTCTCCAGGGATACAAGAAGTCTCCGGGGATACAATGGGTCTCCAGGGATACAAGAAGTCTCCAGGGCTACAAGAAGTCTCCAGGGATACAAGAAGTCTCCGGGGATACACTGGGTCTCCAGGGATGCAAGAAGTCTCCGGGGATACAATGGGTCTCCAGGGATACAAGAAGTCTCCAGGGATACAAGAAGTCTCCGGGGATACAATGGGTCTCCAGGGATACAAGAAGTCTCCAGGGCTACAAGAAGTCTCCAGGGATACAAGAAGTCTCCGGGGATACAATGGGTCTCCAGGGATACAAGAAGTCTCCAGGGATACAAGAAGTCTCCAGGGATACAAGAAGTCTCCAGGGATACAAGAAGTCTCCAGGGATACAAGAAGTCTCCAGGGATACAAGAAGTCTCCAGGGATACAAGAAGTCTCCAGGGATACAAGAAGTCTCCAGGGATACAAGAAGTCTCCAGGGATACAAGAAGTCTCCAGGGATACAAGAAGTCTCCAGGGATACAAGAAGTCTCCAGGGATACAAGAAGTCTCCAGGGATACAAGAAGTCTCCAGGGATACAAGAAGTCTTCAGTTATGATGCAGCATAAAAATACAGAGGGTGGTAGGAGAAGAAAATATTCAAACAGCTTTGGGGAGAACCTCGAATTTTCCCTAAGGTACGTTTATTGTCTTCTCTGAGTGGTATTAATAACAACACTGCGACTAGCCGAGGATTCGAACCCATGTCGATTTGGCCCCCCTCATGGTGAGCGAAAATCACACATGACGCTGTACCCCACGGGACCACACAATCCTACAAGAATCATGCACTGCTTCGTGGTTATAATAAAATATATAGTATACTGCTCGTGAGGCTAGTACACCAAACGGAAGTAGAATGAAATTAGCTCAGAGGCACCCACACCACCGTATGTCCTCGGATCAAGGTAAAACACCTAGACCTGCTGGGTGCTTGATTCTTGTAGGATTGTGGTCCCGTGGGTTAGAGTGTCATATGTGATTTTTGCTCATCATGAGGCGGGCCAAAACGACATGGGCTCGAATCCTCGGCTAGTCACAGTGTTATATATATATATATATATATATATATATATATATATATATATATATATATATATATATATATATATATATATATATCCGGGAACAATGGGCTATTAACCCCTTTTCCTGTAAAGATTACTAAAAAGAATAAGAAGAAAATTGTCAAAGTGGGAAGTCTGAATGTGCGTGGATGTTGTGCAAATGATAAGAAAGAGATGATTGTGGATGTTATGAATGAGAAGAAGCTGGATGTCCTGGCTTTAAGTGAAACAAAGCTGAAGGGGGTGGGAGACTTTCAGTGGAGAGGAATAAATTGTATTACGTCAGGGGTTTCAAATAGAGTTAGAGCTAAAGAAGGAGTAGCAATAATGTTGAAGGATAAGCTATGGCAGGAAAAGAGGGACTATAAATGTATTAATTCAAGGATTATGTGGAGTAAAATAAAGATTGGATGTGAAAAGTGGGTTATAAGCGTGTATGCACCTGGAGAAGAGAGAAGTGTAGAGGAGAGAGAGAGAGATTTTGGGAAATGTTGAGTGAATGCGTGGGGAGTTTTGAATCAAGTGTGAGAGTAATGGTGGTTGGGGATTTCAATGCTAAAGTGGGTAAAAATGTTATGGAGGGAGTAGTAGGTAAATTTGGGGTGCCAGGGGTAAATGTAAATGGGAAGCCTTTAATTGAGCTATGTGTAGAAAGAGATTTGGTAATAAGTAATACATATTTTATGAAAAAGAGGATAAATAAATATACAAGGTATGATGTAGCACGTAATGAAAGTAGTTTATTAGATTATGTATTGGTGGATAAAAGGTTGATGGGTAGGCTCCAGGATGTACATGTTTATAGAGGGGCAACTGATATATCTGATCATTATTTAGTTGTAGCTACAGTTAGAGTAAGAGGTAGATGGGAAAAGAGGAAGGTGGCAACAACAAGTAAGAGGGAGGTGAAAGTGTATAAACTAAGGGAGGAGGAAGTTCGGGTGAGATATAAGCGACTATTGGCAGAAAGGTGGGCTAGTGCAAAGATGAGGAGGGGGGGGGGGGGGTTGACGAGGGTTGGAATAGTTTTAAAAATGCAGTATTAGAATGTGGGGCAGAAGTTTGTGGTTATAGGAGGGTGGGGGCAGGAGGAAAGAGGAGTGATTGGTGGAATGATGAAGTAAAGGGTGTGAAAAAAGAGAAAAAGGTAGCTTATGAGAGGTTTTTACAAAGCAGAAGTGTTATAAGAAGAGCAGAGTATATGGAGAGTAAAAGAAAGGTCAAGAGAGTGGTGAGAGAGTGCAAAAGGAGAGCAGATGATAGAGTGGGAGAGGCACTGTCAAGAAATTTTAATGAAAATAAGAAAAAAATTTGGAGTGAGTTAAACATGTTAAGAAAGCCTAGGGAAAGTATGGATTTGTCAGTTAAAAACAGAGTAGGGGAGTTAGTAGATGGGGAGATGGAGGTATTAGGTAGAGGGCGAGAATATTTTGAGGAACTTTTAAATGTTAAGGAAGAAAGAGAGGCAGTAATTTCATGCACTGGTCAGGGAGGTATACCATCTTTTAGGAGTGAAGAAGAACAGAATGTAAGTGTGGGGGAGGTACGTGAGGCATTACGTAGAATGAAAGGGGGTAAAGCAGCTGGAACTGATGGGATCATGACAGAAATGTTAAAAGCAGGGGGGATATAGTGTTGGAGTGGTTGGTACTTTTGTTTAATAAATGTATGAAAGAGGGGAAGGTACCTAGAGATTGGCGGAGAGCATGTATAGTCCCTTTATATAAAGGGAAAGGGGACAAAAGAGACTGTAAAAATTATAGAGGAATAAGTTTACTGAGTATACCAGGAAAAGTGTACGGTAGGGTTATAATTGAAAGAATTAGAGGTAAGACAGAATGTAGGATTGCGGATGAGCAAGGAGGTTTCAGAGTGGGTAGGGGATGTGTAGATCAAGTGTTTACATTGAAGCATATATGTGAACAGTATTTAGATAAAGGTAGGGAAGTTTTTATTGCATTTATGGATTTAGAAAAGGCATATGATAGAGTGGATAGAGGAGCAATGTGGCAGATGTTGCAAGTATATGGAAGAGGTGGTAAGTTATTAAATGCTGTAAAGAGTTTTTATGAGGATAGTGAGGCTAAGGTTAGGGTGTGTAGAAGAGAGGGAGACTACTTCCAGGTAAAAGTAGGTCTTAGACAGGGATGTGTAATGTCACCATGGTTGTTTAATATATTTATAGATGGGGTTGTAAAGGAAGTAAATGCTAGGGTGTTCGGGAGAGGGGTGGGATTAAATTTTGGGGAATCAAATTCAAAATGGGAATTGACACAGTTACTTTTTGCTGATGATACTGTGCTTATGGGAGATTCTAAATTGCAAAGGTTAGTGGATGAGTTTGGGAATGTGTGTAAAGGTAGAAAGTTGAAAGTGAACATAGAAAAGAGTAAGGTGATGAGGGTATCAAATGATTTAGATAAAGAAAAACTGGATATCAAATTGGGGAGGAGTATGGAAGAAGTGAATGTTTTCAGATACTTGGGAGTTGACGTGTCGGCGGATGGATTTATGAAGGATGAGGTTAATCATAGAATTGATGAGGGAAAAAAGGTGAGTGGTGCATTGAGGTATATGTGGAGTCAAAAAACGTTATCTATGGAGGCAAAGAAGGGAATGTATGAAAGTATAGTAGTACCAACACTCTTATATGGGTGTGAAGCTTGGGTGGTAAATGCAGCAGCGAGAAGACGGTTGGAGGCAGTGGAGATGTCCTGTTTAAGGGCAATGTGTGGTGTAAATATTACGCAGAAAATTCGGAGTGTGGAAATTAGGAAAAGGTGTGGAGTTAATAAAAGTATTAGTCAGAGGGCAGAAGAGGGGTTGTTGAGGTGGTTTGGTCATTTAGAGAGAATGGATCAAAGTAGAATGACATGGAAAGCATATAAATCTATAGGGGAAGGAAGGCGGGGTAGGGGGTCGTCCTCGAAAGGGTTGGAGAGAAGGGGTAAAGGAGGTTTTGTGGGCAAGGGGCTTGGACTTCCAGCAAGCGTGCGTGAGCGTGTTAGATAGGAGTGAATGGAGACGAATGGTACTTGGGACCTGACGATCTGTTGGAGTGTGAGCAGGGTAATATTTAGTGAAGGGATTCAGGAAAACCGGTTATTTTCATATAGTCGGACTTGAGTCCTGGAAATGGGAAGTACAATGCCTGCACTTTAGAGGAGGGGTTTGGGATATTGGCAGTTTGGAGGGATGTGTTGTGTATCTTTATATGTGTATGCTTCTAAACTGTGTATTCTGAGCACCTCTGCAAAAACAGTGATAATGTGCGAGTGTGGTGAAAGTGTTGAATGATGAAAGTATTTTCTTTTTGGGGATTTTCTTTCTTTTTTGGGTCACCCTGCCTCGGTGGGAGACGGCCGACTTGTTGAGGAAAAAAAAATTATATATATATATATATATATATATATATATATATATATATATATATCTATATATATATATATATATATAGGTAGTAGGTTGGTAGACAGCAACCACCCAGGGAAGTACTACCGTCCTGCCAGATGACTGTGAAACAAAAACCTGTAACTGTTTTGCATGATGGTAGGATTGCTGGTTTCTTTTTCTGTCTCATAAACACGCTAAGATAACAGGGATATCTTGCTACTCCTACTTACACTTTGGTCACACTTCACAGACACGCACATGCATATATATATATACATACATCTAGGTTTTTCTCTTTTTTCTAAATAGCTCTTGTTCTTTTTTATTTCTTCTATTGTCCATGGGGAAGTGGAAAAGAATCTTTCCTCCGTAAGCCATGCGTGTCGTATGAGGCGACTAAAATGCCGGGAGCAATGGGCTAGTAACCCCTTCTCCTGTATACAATTACTAAAAAAGAGAAGAAGAAAAACTTTATAAAACTGGGTTGCTTAAATGTGCGTGGATGTAGTGCAGATGACAAGAAACAGATGATTGCTGATGTTATGAATGAAAAGAAGTTGGATGTCCTGGCCCTAAGCGAAACAAAGCTGAAGGGGGTAGGAGAGTTTCAGTGGGGGGAAATAAATGGGATTAAATCTGGAGTATCTGAGAGAGTTAGAGCAAAGGAAGGGGTAGCAGTAATGTTAAATGATCAGTTATGGAAGGAGAAAAGAGAATATGAATGTGTAAATTCAAGAATTATGTGGATTAAAGTAAAGGTTGGATGCGAGAAGTGGGTCATAATAAGCGTGTATGCACCTGGAGAAGAGAGGAATGCAGAGGAGAGAGAGAGATTTTGGGAGATGTTAAGTGAATGTATAGGAGCCTTTAAACCAAGTGAGAGAGTAATTGTGGTAGGGGACTTGAATGCTAAAGTAGGAGAAACTTTTAGAGAGGGTGTGGTAGGTAAGTTTGGGGTGCCAGGTGTAAATGATAATGGGAGCCCTTTGATTGAACTTTGTATAGAAAGGGGTTTAGTTATAGGTAATACATATTTTAAGAAAAAGAGGATAAATAAGTATACACGATATGATGTAGGGCGAAATGACAGTAGTTTGTTGGATTATGTATTGGTAGATAAAAGACTGTTGAGTAGACTTCAGGATGTACATGTTTATAGAGGGGCCACAGATATATCAGATCACTTTCTAGTTGTAGCTACACTGAGAGTAAAAGGTAGATGGGATACAAGGAGAATAGAAGCATCAGGGAAGAGAGAGGTGAAGGTTTATAAACTAAAAGAGGAGGCAGTTAGGGTAAGATATAAACAGCTATTGGAGGATAGATGGGCTAATGAGAGCATAGGCAATGGGGTCGAAGAGGTATGGGGTAGGTTTAAAAATGTAGTGTTAGAGTGTTCAGCAGAAGTTTGTGGTTACAGGAAAGTGGGTGCAGGAGGGAAGAGGAGCGATTGGTGGAATGATGATGTAAAGAGAGTAGTAAGGGAGAAAAAGTTAGCATATGAGAAGTTTTTACAAAGTAGAAGTGATGCAAGGAGGGAAGAGTATATGGAGAAAAAGAGAGAAGTTAAGAGAGTGGTGAAGCAATGTAAAAAGAGAGCAAATGAGAGAGTGGGTGAGATGTTATCAACAAATTTTGTTGAAAATAAGAAAAAGTTTTGGAGTGAGATTAACAAGTTAAGAAAGCCTAGAGAACAAATGGATTTGTCAGTTAAAAATAGGAGAGGAGAGTTATTAAATGGAGAGTTAGAGGTATTGGGAAGATGGAAGGAATATTTTGAGGAATTGTTAAATGTTGATGAAGATAGGGACGCTGTGATTTCGTGTATAGGGCAAGGAGGAATAACATCTTGTAGGAGTGAGGAAGAGCCAGTTGTGAGTGTGGGGGAAGTTCGTGAGGCAGTAGGTAAAATGAAAGGGGGTAAGGCAGCCGGGATTGATGGGATAAAGATAGAAATGTTAAAAGCAGGTGGGGATATAGTTTTGGAGTGGTTGGTGCAATTATTTAATAAATGTATGGAAGAGGGTAAGGTACCTAGGGATTGGCAGAGAGCATGCATAGTTCCTTTGTATAAAGGCAAAGGGGATAAAAGAGAGTGCAAAAATTATAGGGGGATAAGTCTGTTGAGTGTACCTGGTAAAGTGTATGGTAGAGTTATAATTGAAAGAATTAAGAGTAAGACGGAGAATAGGATAGCAGATGAACAAGGAGGCTTTAGGAAAGGTAGGGGGTGTGTGGACCAGGTGTTTACAGTGAAACATATAAGTGAACAGTATTTAGATAAGGCTAAAGAGGTCTTTGTGGCATTTATGGATTTGGAAAAGGCGTATGACAGGGTGGATAGGGGGGCAATGTGGCAGATGTTGCAAGTGTATGGTGTAGGAGGTAGGTTACTGAAAGCAGTGAAGAGTTTTTACGAGGATAGTGAGGCTCAAGTTAGAGTATGTAGGAAAGAGGGAAATTTTTTCCCAGTAAAAGTAGGCCTTAGACAAGGATGTGTGATGTCACCGTGGTTGTTTAATATATTTATAGATGGGGTTGTAAGAGAAGTAAATGCGAGGGTTTTGGCAAGAGGCGTGGAGTTAAAAGATAAAGAATCACACACAAAGTGGGAGTTGTCACAGCTGCTCTTTGCTGATGACACTGTGCTCTTGGGAGATTCTGAAGAGAAGTTGCAGAGATTGGTGGATGAATTTGGTAGGGTGTGCAAAAGAAGAAAATTAAAGGTGAATACAGGAAAGAGTAAGGTTATGAGGATAACAAAAAGATTAGGTGATGAAAGATTGAATATCAGATTGGAGGGAGAGAGTATGGAGGAGGTGAACGTATTCAGATATTTGGGAGTGGACGTGTCAGCGGATGGGTCTATGAAAGATGAGGTGAATCATAGAATTGATGAGGGAAAAAGAGTGAGTGGTGCACTTAGGAGTCTGTGGAAACAAAGAACTTTGTCCTTGGAGGCAAAGAGAGGAATGTATGAGAGTATAGTTTTACCAACGCTCTTATATGGGTGTGAAGCGTGGGTGATGAATGTTGCAGCGAGGAGAAGGCTGGAGGCAGTGGAGATGTCATGTCTGAGGGCAATGTGTGGTGTGAATATAATGCAGAGAATTCGTAGTTTGGAAGTTAGGAGGAGGTGCGGGATTACCAAAACTGTTGTCCAGAGGGCTGAGGAAGGGTTGTTGAGGTGGTTCGGACATGTAGAGAGAATGGAGCGAAACAGAATGACTTCAAGAGTGTATCAGTCTGTAGTGGAAGGAAGGCGGGGTAGGGGTCGGCCTAGGAAGGGTTGGAGGGAGGGGGTAAAGGAGGTTTTGTGTGCGAGGGGCTTGGACTTCCAGCAGGCATGCGTGAGCGTGTTTGATAGGAGTGAATGGAGACAAATGGTTTTTAATACTTGACGTGCTGTTGGAGTGTGAGCAAAGTAACATTTATGAAGGGATTCAGGGAAACCGGCAGGCCGGACTTGAGTCCTGGAGATGGGAAGTACAGTGCCTGCACTCTGAAGGAGGGGTGTTAATGTTGCAGTTTAAAAACTGTAGTGTAAAGCACCCTTCTGGCAAGACAGTGATGGAGTGAATGATGGTGAAAGTTTTTCTTTTTCGGGACACCCTGCCTTGGTGGGAATCGGCCGGTGTGATAATAAAAAAAAATAATATATATATATGTATATATATATATATATATATATATATATATATATATATATATATATATATATATATATATATATATATATATAAGAACTTATTTAAAATTAAGTCCTTTCTAAAAGAAATTCTTATACGTTTAAAGATATATTTTTTTCATTAATGTTAATGTAAAAATTTATAATTTTGCTCCAAAACAATCTTAGAAAACTTACCTAACCTTATTGTAACAAGAGTAATTTATTTTAGCCTAACCCAACTAAATATATTTTAGATTTGTTTACAATAATTTAATACTAAACAAACACATTGAAATATATGTTTTTCGTTAGGTTAAGAATGATTTTGGCGAAATTATTGCATACATAATTTTTCGCTTGTCCTATATGGCAAGATGAGCGTTGCTATTTATGCCAAGATATCAAGTTCTGCCTATTCGGCACGACATTATATATATATATATTATATATATATATATATATATATATATATATATATATATATATATATATATATATATATATATATATATATATATTTATCACACTGGCCGATTCCCACCAAGGCAGGGTGGCCCGAAAAAGAAAAACTCTCACCATCATTCACTCCATCACTGTCTTGCCAGAAGGGTGCTTTACACTACAGTTTTTAAACTGCAACATTAACACCCCCTCCTTCAGAGTGCAGGCACTGTACTTCCCATCTCCAGGACTCAAGTCCAGCCTGCCGGTTTCCCTGAACCCCTTCATAAATGTTACCTTGTAGTAGGTTGGTAGACAGCAACCACCCAGGGAAGTACTACCGTCCTGCCAGATGACTGTGAAACAGAAACCTGTAACTGTTTTGCATGATGGTAGGATTGCTGGTTTCTTTTTCTGTCTCATAAACACGCTAGATAACAGGGATATCTTGCTACTCCTACTTACACTTTGGTCACACTTCACAAACACGCACATGCATATATATATACATACATCTAGGTTTTTCTCCTTTTTCTAAATAGCTCTTGTTCTTCTTTATTTCTTCTATTGTCCATGGGGAAGTGGAAAAGAATCTTTCCTCCGTAAGCCATGCGTGTCGTATGAGGCGACTAAAATGCCGGGAGCAATGAGCTAGTAACCCCTTCTCCTGTAGACATTTACTAAAAAGGAGAATATATATATATATATATATATATATATATATATATATATATATATATATATATATATATATATATATATATATATAATCAAATAGGGAGGCATTTTAAATAAGGAATATTAAAAGAATCACTATCCCATGGTGTTGCAACACATTATAATAATAACAATTATTATTATTATTTCACGGTTCAACGTTAACCCCGTAAAAGTCATACAATACCTGGGGAATCTGAGGTAATCCGATATGACTGAAGGGAGTGCTAGCCTGTAGCTTCTTGGAACAAGATCCTCTCAGAAGGACGAAGATGAAGAGGGAGATGATGATGTATAAGAGGAGGCTGGTCGCTGGGGCCAGCTAGTCACTCAATGATCTGATTATCTCATCGTCAGCTGAGCCGTTAAAGTGCCAATAATTGGTCACTGGACGCTACTATTACTAATTTAACTCAATTTGCTGCTTTACTGACTTGTAATTTGTGCAAGAGGCTGCTTCGCTAATTGCCAATTTCAGTTATGACACACACAAATTACAGCTGTAATTTCACTCATCTTCTAGTTTCCGAGCGGTGGATAGTAAGTTTAATAACATGTAATGGTTAACCCTGAGTGAACCTGTGCCGGCTGGGTAAGCCTCAGCTGGGAGGGTTCAACTTTAACGGTGTCCTTACCTAGGAAAGATAAATACAAATGCAGCATAATACGATCCTGTCCTACGTTTCACACACAAAGTGGGTTTTAATAAGTCACAGATCTACCTGGGTAAAGAGTACATGAGTATATATACGGTGCAAAGTCAGGTGGAGAATATTAGATTGTATTTGAGACGTACCGTCCTGTGAAGCTCCCTCAAATCCAACCTAACCATCATTCTCCACCATATATATATGTACTCTTTACACAGGTAGATTCATTATTAGTAAATGGTTATAATATTAGCTGTAATTTGTAAAAGGGTGGACCGGTAAGCCAGCGGAAGGCCTCGGTCAGATGACCAAAAGCTTCAGCTGTGGGTTATCATATGACAAGTCCCGAGTCAGCAAACACTTCTCCTGTTTCTTGACAAACCTTACCTATTCTAACCTACCCAGGTTAGGTTAGGCAACCTGGGTAGGTTAGGTACTTACCTATTTGTGACTGCGGGAATCAACTGTCAGCTCCTGGCTTTGTAGACAGCCTGTACTGTCTGCACAGATAGCCTATGCTGTCTGCCAGCTTAGTTCATACTTCGCGGCACTAAGGTGCTGCCCTCTGGGCCTGTTCCAGGTCAGTGGGACGCTGGGCCCACACGCCCTCACTCTCTCAGCGGCCAAGCAGCAAGACAGAAGGCCTACTAGCTCTCCCTCTCGTGGGATGGCCCTCCTGGGCCATGGGCACAACACACAAGCCTGTGTACCCACCACGACTTTTCAATAAACAAAGAAGCCTCCGAAGACGTCTATCATTCACGCACCCGCCTTCATCGCACCAATTAATCTGTTAAACATTGGTGGGAAGCGGTGGTGGCAGCAGTTGTGTTTGCCCAGAGAGAGGAAGGAAGAGGTATGAAGTCATCTTCACTTCATCACCCCATGCAAGAAGCATCCGTCTCTCAACGAGTTATCCTGATGTCGTGTCTGCACGTTTCAGCATCCAGACACAGGTACAAGCAGGATCTAGCCGAAATTTGCCGAATTTCTTTGAGAATTGTAAGTGGCGTCCCAGTGACCCCACGCTGTTTCTCATGTCACGTGTTCAGTGTCACTTGCAGGTTCTGCTGTTGTTCAGCTCAGCACAGCTATTTCAGCAAGCCAGAGGTGAGTTCTGTGGTGATTTCTGCGTCCAGTGTGTCTCCCTGTGTTTGTGGGTGGGAGAGGAGAAGAGGAGGAAGTGGCCGTTTCCTCGCCTCGCCCATGCTCGCCCTACTCTCACTTCCCCGTCTACCACCACTCACCACTACTCACTCCCTCTGCGGTGTTTCTGCTGTTTTTCGTGTAAATTCATTGCCAGAGCTGTGTATCCGAGTGCCCGAGGCCACTCGAAGCCATGTGGATCAGCAAGCTATGTGGATCAGCATGCCACGTAGATCAGCAAGCCATGTAGATCAGCAAGCCATGCGGATCAACAAGCCACGTGGATCAGCAAGCCACGTGGATCAGCAAGCCACGTGGATCAGCAAGCCACGTGGATCAGCAAGCCACGTGGATCCCAACGCCACATGGGGTGTGGGCGATGTCACGTGGATCTACAAGCCACGTGGGTTACCAAGCCAGATGTCCCAGGCCACATGCTGTGGCCTGCTACCCGCATCACACTGATGTCGCCGATGATGCTGCCCGACTTCATGACACCATGATGTCTGCTGACGTCACCTCGCAACGTCATGCCTGACATCACATGTCACATCGAGTGTTTCTTGTAATTATTTCAGTATTGTCGAGAAGATTGAGAGAAGATATGTATCGTGTGTTAATTAATTAATCTCAGTGTTCTCACATGTTAGTGTATAGCTTAGTGTCAGTTTTGTGCACAGAAAAGCATCATTTGCTAGTTAAGCAATGTTGTACCACATATACCGCGGGTGTGTGTAAAGTTTTCCGTGTGTCCAGTGGTCTGCGGCCAGACCCCCGAGTACCACCACTGTGTTACTTAGTCACCTGGCGTGACCAGCACGTTTGACAGCTGATATTACTCAGCCCCCGAGCGACTGAGCCCTCTTGTACAGAAAGCTCTTATGCTCGTCGCTCGTGATGTTCTGCAGAATCGTACCTGCTACGATTCCCATCGAGATTTGTTTCACTTCACTTCCAGACCTTCAGAGTGCAGTTATATGTAGAGAAACAAGTCTGGGGATGCTTAGACTTACCTCTGCTAT
This sequence comes from Cherax quadricarinatus, assembly GCF_038502225.1. Classification (NCBI taxonomy): domain Eukaryota; kingdom Metazoa; phylum Arthropoda; class Malacostraca; order Decapoda; family Parastacidae; genus Cherax; species Cherax quadricarinatus. Next base: position 10,040,508 of record NC_091358.1, read on the forward strand.
AACTCCAACTGCTGAGAGAATGACACTCGTCAAGCCGCAGTTAGCCCTGTCGGCAGGTGCTGTGTCAGCCTCGTGTCACAAGCTTCAGTGAGCAGCCTGCACGAAGATGATGTCACTTTGACTGCTAGCTCGCTCACTGCAGTCTGGTGTGTGATGTTACGACTCCCAGATGTTTCACCCAGTCGTCTCTGCCACGACTCGCTCCACGCTTGCCGGCAGTGACAGCCCAGCGACAGTACCAGTCAAGAAGTATCCTCCTGAGTCTCTTGCCAGAAGTCCTGCCCAGTTGCCGAGTATTGGCGACGCCTCACTCGAGGGCACCAGCAGGTTGTGCCCCAGGTTGAGTGAAAACCTGCAGCGACTCCTACGATGACCGCTTCACCGTTCCAGAGACCGTAACCTGTTACGTCACAGCTCAGCCGAAGCGATGTCTCCTGTGTTGCAGTATCTGTCCAGATGCAGGAAGGAGTGCAGTGATGCCCATCGATGCTCACTGCCTATGACCACGATGTTTAGCACACCCATGTTTTTTTTCTTCCCTCCCTGTAGGAAGTTTTTTTTTTCCATGTCCATATGTATATATATGTTTTTTATTTTGTGTTCTGTGCCCTGTTCCTACGAGAGAGAGACAGAGTTTTTTTTACCACCAGTATTGTCGCGTCGGGACAAAGCGAGGTAGGTGGCCGAGCGAATGTTGACAACCTATATTGTCTGCACAGATAGCCTATGCTGTCTGCCAGCTTAGTTCATATTTCGCGGCACTAAGGTGCTGCCCAATGGGCCTGCTCCAGGTCTGTGGGAAGCTGGTCCCACATGCACGCACTCACACAGCAGCCTAGCAGCAAGACAGAAGGCCTGTTAGCTCTCTCCCTCGTGGGATGGCCCTTCCCCGGCCATGGGCACAACACACAAGCCTGTGTACCCACCACGACATTGCAAATAAACAAAGAAGCCTCCGAAGACGTATCATTTGACTCCACGCCACTGCATCACACCAATTAATCCATTAAACAGCTTCGCCTCGTACCTGTGGCATAAGTGACTGGCTTCCAGCTTTTTTTCTTGCAGCCTGGTCTAAGACCAATTTCCTTGTTGTCTGCTAGGTCAATCTGCCTGTTGATACTAGTGGCTCCTGCCAAACTTATTCTTCAAGCTGTGTATGGAGTCTGCCTTCACCTCTTCCTGATCACATCGAAGTTGAAAAATTATTTCCTGACATCCCTATTATAGCTGTGTCATGAACTTACACCAGTGCCCCCAACGTACCTAACGTGGCATTACTGTCACGCTAGAGCGGCGCTCTGCAGGATTTGTGAAACAATCATATAATGGCTCGCATGCTATCTTGGAAACATGCACTAGTCACGTACGAGTTAAATACAATTTCTTGTAATCACCCATTAATTCCCTTCATCGTGTGCCCCGTGGCCTGGTGACTAAAGCTCTCGCTTCACACGGCGAGGGTTCGGGTTCGATTCCCGGCGAGGGTAGAAACATCGAGCGTGTTTCTTTACACTGGTTGTCTATGTTCACCATCAGTAAAATGAGTACCTGGGAGTCAGTCAACTGGTGTGGATCGCATCCTGGGAAAAAACTGACCTAATTTGCCCAGAATGCTCTGCATAACAAGCGGCTTTCTATATAGCAGTATGTCACTGATGTCAGCTAGGCCTGTATACCTTGTACATGTACTTGTAGAACTAAAGATATTATTATTATCGTAATACTATGTTGGCCGAGATACAGCAATCATCCTGGGAGGTACTACTCATACAAGCATAAAACGGAAGCTTGTTAAACGTCTGGAACTCTGGTAGGAATGCCGTTCTTTTCTGTGTCTCAAGAACATGACAATGACACGTAAATCATTTACACTTCTGTGATGGGTTTCTAGGGTTCTTCTAACTTCGCAACCTCATCCTGAAATTAATACTGACAGACTACCTATAGACAAATAACATTCACCTCTCTCGTCAGTAATCACTGTAGCTGTTGAACTTGGCCACATTTTCATTGCCCTACTAATGAAGCACAGCTCAGGCTGACAGTTTTCATTACCCGATGTTACAAAACCCATCCTGTGTGATGGAATATGACAAGAAAACATAACTAGCTTTTGTTTTCACTATACAACTACCGTGTAGAGTTGGGTAGCAACACAATGCTGATGCACCTCATTTTGGTTCTAATAACATCTACAAGTGTTCAAAGAAAATCTTAGTACGTGTGTTTATAAAACATAACTACATGTCCGCCCACGTTAAGATGTAAACTAAAAATAAAAAAAAAGTTGTGGTGGTGGTGGGTGTGGGGGGTAAAGGTGGGGGTGGTGTGGGTGTAGGTGGTGGTGGTGGGTGTAGGTGGTAGTATTGGTGGTGGGTGTAGGTGGTAGTATTGGTGGTGGGTGTAGGTGGTGGTGGTGGTGGGTGTAGGTGGTGGTGGTGGTAGTGGTGGTGGGTGTAGGTGGTGGTGGTGGGTGTAGGTGGTGGTGGGTGTAGGTGGTGGTGGGTGTAGGTGGTGGTGGTGGGTGTAGGTGGTGGTGGGTGTGGGTGGTGGTGGTGGGTGTAGGTGGTGGTGGTGGGTGTAGGTGGTGGTGGTGGGTGTAGGTGGTGGTGGGTGTAGGTGGTGGTGGTGGGTGTAGGTGGTGGTGGTGGTGGGGGTGTGGGTGGGTGGTGTGGGTGGTGGTGGGGGTGGCGGGTGTGGGTGGGATAATGACATCCCCTGAAAGTGGGGGCAATTAATCCCATACTTGTATGGATAATTACCCCTGGTTGTGAGGGGCAATTAACCCCTGGTTGTGGAGGCAATTACCCCCCTGGCTGTGGGGACAATTACCCCCTTGGATATGTGGGGGCAATTATCCCAGTTGAGGTAGGGATAATTACCCATGGTTGTGGAGGCAATTATCTTCTTGGAGGTGGGGGCACTCACCCCCTTGGAGGTGGGGGCAATTACCCCACTTGAGGCTGCCTTCAAGAGAGCTGGACAGATACCTAAAGTCAGTGCCGGATCAGCCGGGCTGTGGCTCGTACGTTGGACTGCGTGCGGCCAGCAGTAACAGCCTAGTTGATCAGGCCCTGATCCATCGGGAGGCCTGGTCATGGACCGGGCCGCGGGGGCGTTGATCCCCGGAATAACCTCCAGGTAACCTCCAGGTATGCCCCGGCTTCCCCCTGCAGTCAATAGCACGGCGCCGCCAACAACGTCCATTAGCGTTAGCGTGTACAACGCTGACTGTAGTGCGCTGGGAGCCAACGACACCATCACACATTCCCTGTGTCTGGTTTAGGGATGTGCTCTGTTTTTATAGCCGGTCTTCCCTAGTGACCACTTCTTCCGTCACGCTAATAGTACCTATAGCCCGCAGGACCACAGCCATCAGAAACCGGATGATCCGGCACCTCCTTACTGTAGAAGTGGGAGTGATGTGATTATTTGTAGGTGCGAAAGCAGAGTTAAGCTCACGATGTCTCGTCTTCAATATTTAGTTTATCGTAAAGATTTTAAGGCCTGTATTGTATTGGGACAACGTTCTACTCTGTTTTGACCTTCACAAAGTCATGACTAAGCTCTCCAGAGACCAAAACACTTTCCCAATGAAGTTTCTTCTGAAACGTGTGTATTTTTTTCACTATTGTTGAAAATAAGCCTTTCTGGATTCTCCACTGGTTGTAGCACCAACTCCCATTCCACTGATATACAACCCTAGTTGCGGAGAAAAACTCTCTAAGTGTCCTTTCGGTAGCTCGCCTGGACATATTTCTATCCCACCAGACACCACCATACAAATGCAGGAATCGGCAAAATCGTTCGACGAGTTATGAGGGGGGGGCCAGGAGCTATGAATCGACCCCCTGCAAAGACAGCTAGGTGAGTACAAGTACCTCACGCCACGTCAGGTCCCCCAGGTTACAAGTCCCCACCTGCAACACATTCCCATCAATCGATTAGCTAACTCCAAGGCAAACAAGGGGTAACCACGCTTTAGCAAACACTGGTGGCTTGCATGCTGAAGCTGTTTGTATTCGCTAGCTGCACCACTTTCTTCATACTTTCTTCATACTATCTACAGACGCAACTGTGCTAGAGACTTAGTACATAAATTGTCACTGTACTTACCCAACTAAGTTTGTTGGTGCTAAACCTCAGCTCCTGGTCACGTCACCTAACCAACCATGATAAATTTTACTGTATACTGGCCATTATAACTATCATTCCTACTCTTAAAGCTGTGGTGCATAGTGCTGATTCGGTAAGACGCAGGTTTAGAGAGGAGGTAGATCTCTCAAGGTGTTTGGAACCCTGATGTTAGTTCAGGGTGGGACCTTGAAGTACACAAAACATATACAAGATTAATGTATAAGTAGCAGCAACAGCAAGCAGATAGGAAGACAGGAATCAGGCAGACACAAAGCAGGTAAGTAGGCAACGGATATAGCCCCACTCCATAAAGGTGGCAGCAAAGCATTAGCTAAGAACTATAGACCAATAGCTCTAACGTCCCACATCATAAAAGTCTTTGAAAGAGTGCTAAGAAGCAGGATTGCAAACCACTTGGATTCCCAAAAACTGCACAATCCAGGGCAACATGGGTTCAGGGCAGGTCGCTCCTGCCTCTCACAACTACTGGATCACTATGATATGGCCTTGGATGCACTGGAAGAAAAACTGAATGCAGATGTAATATACACAAACTTTGCAAAAGCGCTTGACAGGTGCGATCATGGCGTAATAGCGCACAAAATACGTGCTAAAGGAATAACTGGCAAAGTAGGGAGATGGATCTTCAACTTCCTAACCAATCGAGCACAAAGAGTAGTGGTCAGAGTTAAATCGGAGGCTGCCATAATGAAGAGCTCTGCTCCACAAGGCACAGTACTCGCCCCCATCCTGTTCCTCATCCTCATATCAGACACAGACAGATGCAATCCACAGCACCGTATCATCCTTTGCAGACGATACTAGGCTCTGCATGAGGCTGTCATCTATTGAGGACACGGTTAACCTCCAAGAAGATATAAACCAAGTTTTTCCAATGGGCAAAGGAAAACAATATGATGTTCAATGAGGACAAATTCCAACTACTCCGTTATGGAAAACTGGAGGAGATAATAACTAGAACAGAGTGTACTACAAACTCTGACCATACAACAGAGAGGAAAAATAATGTAAGGGACCTGGGAGTAATAATGTCTGAGGGTCTCACTTTCAAAGATCACAACAGTGCCACGATCACAAGTGCAAAGAAAATGATAAGATGGATAATGAGAACGTTCAAAAAGAGAGATGCCAAGCCAATGATGATCCTTTTCAATTCACTTGTTCTCTCTAAGCTGAAATACTGCTGTACATTAACATCTCCATTCAAAGCAGGTGAAATTGCAGATCTAGAGAGTGTACAGAGATCCTTTACTGCACGTATAAGTTCTATCAAGCACCTGAACTACTGGGAACGCTTGGAAGCACTTGACTTGTACTCATTGGAATGCAGGAGAGAGATATCATAATCTACACTTGGAAAATCCTAGAAGGAATGGTCCCGAATCTGCACACAGAAATCACTCCCTACGAAAGTAAAAGACTGGGAAGGCGATGCAAAATACCCCCAATTAAAAGTAGGGGTGCCACTGGTACACTAAGAGAAAACACCATAAGTGTCCGAGGCCCAAGACTGTTCAACAGCCTCCCACCAAGCATATGGGGAATTACCAATAGGCCTTTGGCTGCCTTCAAGAGGGAGCTGGACAGATACCTAAAGTCAGTGCCAGATCAGCCGAGCTGTTGTTCGTACGTTGGACTACGTGCGGCCAGCAGTAACAGCCTGGTTGATCAGGCCCTGATCCACCGGGAGGCCCGGTAGTGGACCGGGCCGCGGGGGCGTTGATCCCCGGAATAACCTCCAGGTAGACTCCAGGTAGGCAGGCAGAAAACATGCATGCAAAAAGGAGAATTCTGAACTCAAAATTGATCCTTTTTGTATAACTATCTATGAACATTTTACAATGCCTGCACATTACAATTCTCTCTACTTGGTCAGTGGCCGGGCAACATGGAACCAAGCTGAGGATCAAGAAAACGGTTGGAGAGGCAGAAACAACGAGAAACCAGAAGACTACCGTGGAAACTTCCAACCCATTCTCCGTGCTACCTGACGAATGTGAGTGTTCTACTGGGAATGCCACAACGAGCACCAAGGAAGCATTGGCAGACGTGAGTGAGACATCCCTAGAAACCCCAACGAAGACCATCCAGAACGTCTTGACGAATTCCACAAGTGGTGTAATGCTACCTGACGAATGTGAGTCGACTACTGGGAGCATCACGACGGACGACGCCAAGGTAAAAACATTGTTGATAAATTAGACACATGTGCAACTCTTGGGTATCTTTATTGAGGAAACGTTTTGCCACACAGTGGCTTCATCAGTCCATACAAAGGAGAATCTTGAAGAACAGGAGGAGAATGAGGTAATCAGTCCCTCAACCTTGAGTCGATGTGGTCAGTCCATCAATCTTGAATAGAATACGGCATACGTGCTGAGAAGGAGCTTATAAACATGTCGGTTCTCTGAACCATTCATCTACAAAAACATTGTTGTTGTTGGGGATAGCCAGATTAGGTACATGGATAGGGCATTCTGCTCGAACGATAGGAGTAGGAGGCAGAGAGTGTGTTTTCCTGGGGCTGGGATGAAGGATATTGTTAGCCGTCTGGATGACATCATGAGAGGTAATGGGAGCAATCCTATTATCTGTCTCAGTGCTGGAGGCAACGATGTTGGCAGACGTAGGAGTGAGGACCTGATTAGCAGGTATAGGTCAGCAATAGAGATAATTAGGAGGAAGGGTGGGAAACCTGTCATATGTGGCATTTTGCCAAGGAGAGGAGTTGGAAATGAATGGTTGTCCAGAGCAATTGGTGTCAATTGCTGGCTGGACAAATACTGTAAGGAAAATGCGGTAACATTCATTGACAACTGGGACCTCTTCTATGGCAGAAATGACATGTATGCCAGGGATGGGGTTCACTTATCTAGGTCTGGGGTGGGAGCACTGGCCAATGCAGTGGAGGGAGCTGTTAGGTCTTTAAACTAGGAATAGTTAGTGGTATGGGTTTTGGCGGGAAAACTGTGAAGTCGCAGGGTAGTAATATGAGTACTAGGAGAACTAGTAATAGGCAAAATGAGGTGGATATTGGAAAGCCAGTGGCACTAATTGACAAGGACAGTAATAGGTTTAGTGGAATAACAGAAAGGAGCAGGAAGGGTAAAGAGAGGAGGGTCTTTAAATATTTATTACACAAATAGTCGCAGTGCTAGGAATAAGATGGACGAGTTGAGACTAGTTGCTAGTGCAGGTAACATTGATGTATTTGCCATTACTGAGACGTGGTTTAATTCAAAAAGTCGGGACATGCCTGCAGAATGTCACAATCAAGGTTTTAAATTGTTCCAAGTAGATAGAAGTGTCGGGAAGGGGGGTGGGGTGGCATTGTATGTCCGAGATCGCTTGAACTGTTGCATAAAAACGGGTATTAAGTCTGAAGTAACACATACAGAGTCTGTTTGGATAGAATTTTCAGAGGGGCGTGAAAAATTAATTTTAGGTGTGATATACCGTCCCCCAAACTTAGATAGGGACCAGGGGAGACTACTATGGGAGGAAATTGTTAGGGCCACAAGGCACGATAATGTGGTAATTCTAGGAGACTTTAACTTTAGTCATATTGATTGGAATTTCTTGACTGGGAATTTAGAATCATATGATTTCTTAGAAGTAGTTCAGGATTGTTTTTTGAAGCAGTTTGTGACAGAACCTACAAGGGGTAATAACCTGCTTGACTTAGTTCTGGCAAACAATGAATCCCTTGTTAATAATTTAGAAGTTTCAGAGGAAATGGGTGCTAGCGACCACAAATCAATTACATTTAGCATTGATTGGAAGTATGATAGTAGGGATAACTCAGTAACAGTCCCAGATTTTCGCTTAGCAGATTACGATGGGCTTAGAGAACACTTATCATCTGTTGACTGGGGTAACGAAGAGAGCTATCAATATGACAGTTTTCTGAACACTATACATGCTGCTCAAAGAACGTTTATCCCTTATAAAGAAATTAGATCAAATAGAAATGACCCAAAATGGATGAATAATAGGCTGAAATATCTACTAGGGCATAAGAAAGGAATTTATAGGCGTATCAAAAGAGGCGAGGGTCATCTTATGAATCAGTATATTGACATTAAGAGGGACATTAAAAAGGGGATAAGAAAAGCTAAAAGGGACTATGTAATTAAAGTTGCTAGGGATTCTAAAACTAACCCAAAAAGTTTTTTCCAGGTATATAGAACAAAAGTTAGAGGTAAGATAGGTCCCCTTAAAATTAACTATGGGCATCTTACTGACAAAGAGAATGAAATGTGCTCGATTTTAAATAATTATTTTCTCTCGGTTTTTACACAGGAAGACACTAGTAATATTCCAGTAATTAATTTTTATAGTGGGCCAGAAGAAGATAAATTATGTAACATCACAGTCACTAGTGAAATGGTTGTGAAGCAGATAGATCGACTGAAGCAAAATAAGTCACCGGGTCCCGATGTGGTTTTTTCAAGGGTTCTTAAGGAATGCAAAATGGAAGTCTGTGAACCATTAACTAATATCTTTAATTTATCTCTTCAAACAGGTGTAGTGTCTGATATGTGGAAGATGGCTAAAAATAATTCTTATTTTTAAAACAGGGGACAAGTCGTTACCGTCAAATTACCGCCCAATAAGCCTGACCTCAATTGTAGGCAAATTACTAGAGTCAATTATAGCTGAGATTATAAGAAGCCATCTCGATAAGCATAGCTTGATTAAGGATACTCAGCATGGATTAACAAGAGGCCGGTCTTGTCTAACTAATTTATTAACTTTCTTCAGTAAAGCTTTTGAGGCTGTTGACCACGATAATTTGATATTGTTTACTTAGATTTTAGTAAGGCATTTGATAGAGTTCCGCACCAAAGACTGTTGAAGAAAGTAGCAGCTCATGGCATTGGGGGAAGGGTGCTCTCGTGGATCGAGTCATGGCTCACTGACAGGAAGCAGAGAGTGTCCATAAATGGGGTTAAATCCGAGTGGGGATCTGTAACAAGTGGCGTTCCACAGGGATCAGTCTTGGGCCCGTTGTTGTTTATAATATATATCAATGATCTTGATGAAGGAATTACTAGTGATATGAACAAATTTGCCGATGACACGAAGATAGGTAGGATAATTGATTCAAACGTAGATGTTAGGGAACTTCAGGAGGATTTAGACAAACTCTATTCTTGGTCAGAAAAGTGGCAGATGCAGTTCAATGTAGATAAATGCAAGGTTCTGAAGCTCGGGAGTGACCATAACCCTAGCACTTATAAGTTAAATAATGTAGAACTTAGCCATACAGATTGTGAAAAGGACTTGGGGGTTATGGTAAGCAGCAACCTTAAACCAAGACAGCAATGCCTAAGCGTACGTAATAAGGCAAATAGATTACTGGGATTTATATCAAGAAGTGTAAGGTAAGACACACATGCCGAGGGACTGACAACCTCAAATTCTACGACTACAAGGGTGATGGACTGATTACATCGTCTTCACATCTCTACTGTTCCTGCCTATTTTCTGTATTCGACTGAAGAAGCCTACTGTGTAGGCGAAACGTTTCGGAATAAAGTTGTCTAACTGTTGCATATGTGTCTTACCTAACAACCTGTCGGCATTGTATACCATTTTGATGTTCACATATGCAACAGTTAGGTATCTTTATTATGAAACGTTTCGCCTACACAGTAGGCTTCTTCAGTCGAGTACAGAAAGTTGATAGAAGCAGAAGAGACTTGAAGACGATGTAATCAGTCCATCACCCTTAAAGTTTTGAGGTGGTCAGTCCCTCAGTCTGGAGAAGAGCATTGTTCCATAGTATTGTTTCATACTATGGAACAATGCTCTTCTCCAGACTGAGGGACTGACCACCTCAAAACTTTAAGGGTGATGGACTGATTACATCGTCTTCAAGTATCTTCTGCTTCTATCAACTTTTCTGTACTTGACTGAAGAAGCCTACTGTGTAGGCGAAACATTTCATAATAAAGATACCTAACTGTTGCATATGTGTCTTACCTAACAACCTGTCGGTATTTTATACCATTTTAATGTTCAAGAAGTGTAAGCAACAGAAGTCCAGAGGTCATACTGCAGCTTTATACATCATTAGTAAGGCCTCACCTAGATTATGCAGCTCAATTCTGGTCTCCATATTACAGAATGGACATAAATTCGTTAGAAAACATTCAGCGTAGGATGACTAAATTAATACGTAGCATTAGAAATCTTCCTTATGAAGAAAGATTGAAGACTCTTAAGTTACATTCACTTGTTAGATGAAGAATGAGGGGAGACCTGATCGAAGTGTTTAAGTGGAAGATAGGTATTAATAAAGGGGATATTAACAAGGTCTTGAGGATATCTCTCCAAGAGAGAACCCGCAGTAATGGATTTAAATTAGATAAGTTTAGATTTAGAAAGGACATAGGAAAGTATTGGTTTGGAAATAGAGTAGTTGATGAGTGGAACAGTCTACCTAGTTGGGTTATTGAGGCTAGGACTTTGGGTAGTTTCAAATTTAGGTTGGATAAGAAGTTGGATGTCCTGGCCCTAAGCGAAACAAAGCTGAAGGGGGTAGGAGAGTTTCAGTGGGGGGAAATAAATGGGATTAAATCTGGAGTATCTGAGAGAGTTAGAGCAAAGGAAGGGGTAGCAGTAATGTTAAATGATCAGTTATGGAAGGAGAAAAGAGAATATGAATGTGTAAATTCAAGAATTATGTGGATTAAAGTAAAGGTTGGATGCGAGAAGTGGGTCATAATAAGCGTGTATGCACCTGGAGAAGAGAGGAATGCAGAGGAGAGAGAGAGATTTTGGGAGATGTTAAGTGAATGTATAGGAGCCTTTGAACCAAGTGAGAGAGTAATTGTGGTAGGGGACTTGAATGCTAAAGTAGGAGAAACTTTTAGAGAGGGTGTGGTAGGTAAGTTTGGGGTGCCAGGTGTAAATGATAATGGGAGCCCTTTGATTGAACTTTGTATAGAAAGGGGTTTAGTTATAGGTAATACATATTTTAAGAAAAAGAGGATAAATAAGTATACACGATATGATGTAGGGCGAAATGACAGTAGTTTGTTGGATTATGTATTGGTAGATAAAAGACTGTTGAGTAGACTTCAGGATGTACATGTTTATAGAGGGGCCACAGATATATCAGATCACTTTCTAGTTGTAGCTACACTGAGAGTAAAAGGTAGATGGGATACAAGGAGAATAGAAGCATCAGGGAAGAGAGAGGTGAAGGTTTATAAACTAAAAGAGGAGGCAGTTAGGGTAAGATATAAACAGCTATTGGAGGATAGATGGGCTAATGAGAGCATAGGCAATGGGGTCGAAGAGGTATGGGGTAGGTTTAAAAATGTAGTGTTAGAGTGTTCAGCAGAAGTTTGTGGTTACAGGAAAGTGGGTGCAGGAGGGAAGAGGAGCGATTGGTGGAATGATGATGTAAAGAGAGTAGTAAGGGAGAAAAAGTTAGCATATGAGAAGTTTTTACAAAGTAGAAGTGATGCAAGGAGGGAAGAGTATATGGAGAAAAAGAGAGAAGTTAAGAGAGTGGTGAAGCAATGTAAAAAGAGAGCAAATGAGAGAGTGGGTGAGATGTTATCAACAAATTTTGTTGAAAATAAGAAAAAGTTTTGGAGTGAGATTAACAAGTTAAGAAAGCCTAGAGAACAAATGGATTTGTCAGTTAAAAATAGGAGAGGAGAGTTATTAAATGGAGAGGTAGAGGTATTGGGAAGATGGAAGGAATATTTTGAGGAATTGTTAAATGTTGATGAAGATAGGGAAGCTGTGATTTCGTGTATAGGGCAAGGAGGAATAACATCTTGTAGGAGTGAGGAAGAGCCAGTTGTGAGTGTGGGGGAAGTTCGTGAGGCAGTAGGTAAAATGAAAGGGGGTAAGGCAGCCGGGATTGATGGGATAAAGATAGAAATGTTAAAAGCAGGTGGGGATATAGTTTTGGAGTGGTTGGTGCAATTATTTAATAAATGTATGGAAGAGGGTAAGGTACCTAGGGATTGGCAGAGAGCATGCATAGTTCCTTTGTATAAAGGCAAAGGGGATAAAAGAGAGTGCAAAAATTATAGGGGGATAAGTCTGTTGAGTGTACCTGGTAAAGTGTATGGTAGAGTTATAATTGAAAGAATTAAGAGTAAGACGGAGAATAGGATAGCAGATGAACAAGGAGGCTTTAGGAAAGGTAGGGGGTGTGTGGACCAGGTGTTTACAGTGAAACATATAAGTGAACAGTATTTAGATAAGGCTAAAGAGGTCTTTGTGGCATTTATGGATTTGGAAAAGGCGTATGACAGGGTGGATAGGGGGGCAATGTGGCAGATGTTGCAAGTGTATGGTGTAGGAGGTAGGTTACTGAAAGCAGTGAAGAGTTTTTACGAGGATAGTGAGGCTCAAGTTAGAGTATGTAGGAAAGAGGGAAATTTTTTCCCAGTAAAAGTAGGCCTTAGACAAGGATGTGTGATGTCACCGTGGTTGTTTAATATATTTATAGATGGGGTTGTAAGAGAAGTAAATGCGAGGGTCTTGGCAAGAGGCGTGGAGTTAAAAGATAAAGAATCACACACAAAGTGGGAGTTGTCACAGCTGCTCTTTGCCGATGACACTGTGCTCTTGGGAGATTCTGAAGAGAAGTTGCAGAGATTGGTGGATGAATTTGGTAGGGTGTGCAAAAGAAGAAAATTAAAGGTGAATACAGGAAAGAGTAAGGTTATGAGGATAACAAAAAGATTAGGTGATGAAAGATTGAATATCAGATTGGAGGGAGAGAGTATGGAGGAGGTGAACGTATTCAGATATTTGGGAGTGGACGTGTCAGCGGATGGGTCTATGAAAGATGAGGTGAATCATAGAATTGATGAGGGAAAAAGAGTGAGTGGTGCACTTAGGAGTCTGTGGAGACAAAGAACTTTGTCCTTGGAGGCAAAGAGGGGAATGTATGAGAGTATAGTTTTACCAACGCTCTTATATGGGTGTGAAGCGTGGGTGATGAATGTTGCAGCGAGGAGAAGGCTGGAGGCAGTGGAGATGTCATGTCTGAGGGCAATGTGTGGTGTGAATATAATGCAGAGAATTCGTAGTTTGGAAGTTAGGAGGAGGTGCGGGATTACCAAAACTGTTGTCCAGAGGGCTGAGGAAGGGTTGTTGAGGTGGTTCGGACATGTAGAGAGAATGGAGCGAAACAGAATGACTTCAAGAGTGTATCAGTCTGTAGTGGAAGGAAGGCGGGGTAGGGGTCGGCCTAGGAAGGGTTGGAGGGAGGGGGTAAAGGAGGTTTTGTGTGCGAGGGGCTTGGACTTCCAGCAGGCATGCGTGAGCGTGTTTGATAGGAGTGAATGGAGACAAATGGTTTTTAATACTTGACGTGCTGTTGGAGTGTAAGCAAAGTAACATTTATGAAGGGATTCAGGGAAACCGGCAGGCCGGACTTGAGTCCTGGAGATGGGAAGTACAGTGCCTGCACTCTGAAGGAGGGGTGTTAATGTTGCAGTTTAAAAACTGTAGTGTAAAGCACCCTTCTGGCAAGACAGTGATGGAGTGAATGATGGTGAAAGTTTTTCTTTTTCGGGCCACCCTGCCTTGGTGGGAATCGGCCGGTGTGATAATAAAAAAAAAAAAAAAAAAAAGTACATGAGTGGGAGGGGTTGTTAGGTAAGACACATATGCAACAGTTAGGTATCTTTATTATGAAACGTTTCGCCTACACAGTAGGCTTCTTCAGTCAAGTACAGAAAAGTTGATAGAAGCAGAAGATACTTGAAGACGATGTAATCAGTCCATCACCCTTAAAGTTTTGAGGTGGTCAGTCCCTCAGTCTGGAGAAGAGCAGTGGGAGGGGTTGGATTTGAGAGGGACTTGCACATCGGAGCTTGTTTCTTGGGTGGCATTGAAAATTGGGTTGGTCAAATGTTTGTTAGTGGGATGAATTGTAAAGGACCTGCCTAGTATGGGCCAACAGGCCTGCTGCAGTGTTCCTCCTTTCTTATGTTCTTATGTTATGTTCAGACCTTTAGGTTTTCTGCTGTCTTCCGCATGTTGTATTCAGTGTCCGCTATCTGTGCCGACCAACGGCTAACTCGATGCATGAATAAGAAAACTCAAACTTGGAGCCTCGACGCTGGACAGTGACATTGAGCGACTGTGTCGTTACACGTGAAAAGCCATGTTACTCGATTTTATATATTTTATGAGAACCACTCAAACTGCGTTAGCTTTTCAGCGCAAGGAGTGGCAGAAGCTCGATCCTTCGAGTGCGTAGCTTGTCGCAAGACACACTACCGAGCAGTGCTCATGGAATTGTTCCCTGATACTGGAGAACCCTATATTATCATTATTAATTATTATTAATGTAGTCTTAAAACGGATTCTCAAAATACATTGTGATACGTGGTATAAACCTTGGTTATGAATACTGAGAAGTTGAAGATTGAGACACTTATGCAGCATATGGGAATCTTTATTCAGGAAACGTTTCGCTACACAGTGGCTTCATCAGTCCAATACAAAGAGGAAGGCGTAAGGAGAGGAGGAGAATGAGGTAATCAGTCCCTCAACCTGGAGTCGATGTGTTCAGTCCATCAATCTTGTAGAATGTACAGCATAGGGCCGTAGACGTGGCTTATATACTGTAGTGAGGTGAGGTGAAGCAGGCGGAGGCGGGGTCATAGTGGTACCATCCACTAGTCGAAGTAGGTCTTCGTCCAAAGGTTGAACAAGTGTTGAAGAATTCTTTGTAACAAGATCCCATGATGCTGCAGTGTCTGACAGTTGTGATGAATGGTTTGAAAAACCGACAAGTTGAAGATTGAGACACTTGAGACACTTTTCCCATATGCTGCATAAGTGTCTCAATCTTCAACTTGTCGGTTTTTCAAACCATTCATCACCACTGAGAAGTTGGTTTAGAAAGACACGTAAGCAAACACTATGACATATTAGAAAACGTTTCGGTCCTGGGACCTTGATCACTTCTAACATAAAGAGGTATAGGCGGAGAGTGAATTGTGAGTGACACATGGTGACCTGAATGCCATGTTGGGATGAGGACGGGTAGACGATGAGATCATGTGACTCCTGTGTTGTTGGGTTGGTCGTGCTAAGCCTTCTTGAGTATCATGTATGCTAATGTTTTTGAAATTTTGTGGTTTCCAGTGTTACGTTCTATTGTGTCGGTGACGGCGATCAGTGAGGCTTCTAGGCATCATCGGCGTCTGAGGTCTGGTGCCTAAAAGCCTCACCGACACAATAGAACGTAACACTGGAAACCACAAAATTTCTAAAAAATTAGATGTATTGCGTTAGGAGAGCTATCATACTGATAGCTCTCTTATCAGAGCTTATTTCTTGGGAAGCATTGAAAATTGGGTTGGGCAAATGTTTTGTTGGTGGGATGGATTGTAGGGGACCTGCCGAGTATGGGCCAACAGGCCTGCTGCAGTGATCCTCTTTTCTTATGTTCTTATGATACTCAAGCAGGCTAAGCACCACCAACCCAACAACAAAGTGTGGAAAAAGACACTTATGTACAGTTCAGGACATTTATTAAAGGAAACGTTTCGCCACGAGTGGCTTCTTCAGTCCTAATACAGAGAAAACTAAGAAAACATTTATATATATAGTGGCAGGAGTCAGGTGAGGTGACGCGTGGGTAGAGGTGGTAGTGGTAGTAGTAGTAGTAGTAGTAGTAGTAGTAGTAGTAGTAGTAGTAGTAGTAGTAGTAGTAGTAGTAGTAGTAGTAGTAATGGAACTAAGGAGGTGAGGCAAGAGAGGGACCTGCTGGCATCAAGTAACACCAGTTCCCAGGATGGGTAATATCCTCTTGCTTAGTAATTTTGAAATACTGTAACTACCGGATTTTTGCTTTATAGTGTTACTGACAGAAATTAGTGCAGCTTCAATGCATTTTCTCCGTCTTAAGTCGTCTTCTTTAATAACTAGTTTAGCTTCATTGAATTTCATGAGGTGTCCAACATCGTCTCTATGTTGAACACATGCGTTTTTGCGGTCATCATTTCTGCAAGCATTTTTGTGTTCTGCTATTCTAATGTCCAGAGTTCTGGCTGTTTCCCCTACATATACTTTGTCACACCCCCCACATGGTATAGTGTAGATTCCTGCACTTGTGCCAGAATCATGCTTGGGTTTTTGTATCAGGTTCCTAATAGTAGTTGAAGAGCTGGTAGATATTTTAGCCAGTTTTCTGTCAAACATGTTTGAAACATTAGTGGCAACGTTGCTGACCGGTAAAACGATGTAACTTGGAGGCTTTTCTTCAATTTGATAGGTGTTGGTCTTGCTGAGGATACGTGCTGCTCGTTTCCTACAGTCACGTATGAAGTGTAGGGGAAAGTGCAGTGAACTAAAAGAGTTGGTGATGTATGTACATTCTTCTTCGAGGAACTGTGGACTGGAAATTCTGTAGGCTCTCAGAAAGAAGCCAATAACTACCCCTCTTTTAGTTCTTGTGTCATGGTGAGAGAAGAAATGTAGAAGATCGTTCTTGTAGGTAGGCTTCCGGTAGACTTTAAAAGAAAGTTTATTTTCCCCTGTGCGTAAGAGAACGTCGAGAAAAGGTAATTGGTTGTCCTTCTCCTCCTCTAGTGTAAATTTAATAGTAGGTTCCAGAGTGTTGATGGTGTTGAGGATGCCCCGTACGTCAAGATTTTTGGGTACAATGACCAAAATATCATCTACGTACCGCATCCATGTAACTGAGCGAGGGATGTTACTGAGGATCCTTCTTGATTCCAGGTCCTCCATATATAAATTGGCAAGAACTGCACTAAGGGGGGATCCCATGGCTAGTCCGAAGAGTTGTTTGTACTTCTTGTCCTCAAACCTAAAACAGTTATAACGAACACAAAGTTCGACAAGGCTCACAAAATCTTGGCGGGGTACAGGTAACTCTGTATCATCTTTAATCACCCTGCTAAGAAGATCAATGGCTTGATCAACTGGGACATTGGTGAATAAGGCAGTCACGTCAAAACTTGCAAGCTTCTTATCACTCATGTCGAGATCCCTGATACGGTTAAGGAGGTCACCCGAATGCTTTAGATGAGCCTGACTGATTGTACCCAGGAGCTTTGACAAATATTTCGCCAAAACTCCTGCTAGACTGTGAGGGGCGCTGCCGATTCCAGATGTAATGGGTCTCATACTACTACTACTACTACTACTACTACCACCTCTACCCACGCGTCACCTCACCTGACTCCTGCCACTATATATATAAATGTTTTCTTAGTTTTCTCTGTATTAGGACTGAAGAAGCCACTCGTGGCGAAACGTTTCCTTTAATAAATGTCCTGAACTGTACATAAGTGTCTTTTTCCACATCTTGTCGGTATCACCATACCATTTCCCCCAACAACAAAGGAGTCACATGATTCATTCATTAGGGATTTGCCGGTACTTCCGGCCCGGGTCTTCTCCAGATGGTGACCCGGCGTGAGTCACATGACCTCATCGTCTACCCGTCCTCACCCCAACATGGCATTCTTCAGGTCACCATATGTCACTCACACCTCACTCTCCGCCTATATATATAATGTCTTTCTACCTCTGTATATTAGAAGTGATTAAGGTCCCAGAACCGAAACGTTTTCTAATAAATATGTCATAGTGTTTGCTTGCGTGTCTTTCCAAACCATTGTAATACGTAGCACACAAAATGTCTACCGCGGATTACAGTTTCTTAAATACACCTTGTTTACCGGGAATACGATGCAAGTGGGGCTTAGGAGGGTTGTAAAGTAGGTGTGCAGCAGAATGTGGAAGCAAGCTGCCAGGGTAATGACCACATTACACAAACTGTTGCTACTGCTGCTGCCACTACCGCCACAAGACACTGTATCTCTTCAGCTCCCTTCAAGGTCAGGAGGTACGTTCATGCCGGTGAAGGGCTCTTCATCCAAGGAATTGTAGTTACCCTTCTCCCTTCCCCGAATTAGTCCTGCTTATCAGGGCTGACTGACCTACTTGGTCAGTGTTTACTTAGAAAATAATAAACCAGTAGGGATCATACAACGTCTGGGGAATGGCAGGTAATCAGAACCTATTCTACCCTTTCCAAAGAGGTAAGAACAAGTCCAATTCTTTTAGTGAAGAGCTCACCAACATCAAGGAACGTCCCCTGAGGGATGATAATAATAATAATTATTAATAATAATAATAACTATTTTTGAGGGAATCCGTTCTCGCCACTTGAGTCCCCTCAAGGGAGGTTCCTTGACGCTGGTGAGGGGCTTTTGATCTAGGGAATTTGGTATGCTCCAGTTCCCTGAATTGAGTCTGAATACCTTCCAACCCCCCTCTCACAAGCCCTGCATAATCCTACGAGTTTAGCGCTCCCCATTATCGCCACTTGAGCTAGCTCAAATTCTTTACATTCTACGCGCCAAGACCCTACGTTATGTTTAATTACACACATACAAGACCAGCAGCTGTGAATCAACCCCTGCAACCACATATTTGCAAGTGTACACACACACAGTAACAAGGGGACACAGTTGGAAGTTGAAGACACAGATGAATCACAGGGATGTCAGGAAGTATTTCTTCAGCCACAGAGTAGTCAGTAAGTGGAATAGTTTGGGAAGCGATGTAGTGGAGGCAGGATCCATACATAGCTTTAAGCAGAGGTATGATAAAGCTCACGGTTCAGGGAGAGTGACCTAGTAGCGACCAGTGAAGAGGCGGGGCCAGGAGCTCCGACTCGACCCCTGCAACCTTAACTAGGTGAGTACACACACACACGTACACACACACACACACACACACACACACACACACACACACACACACACACACACACACACACAATGGGGCCAGATAAACTCTCCCCATGGGTATTGAGAGAGGGAGCAGAGGCGCTATGTGTACCCCTAACAACAATATTCAATACATCTATCGAAACAGGGAGATTGCCTGAGGCATGGAAGACAGCAAATGTAGTCCCAATCTTTAAAAAAGGAGACAGACATGAAGCATTAAACTACAGACCAGTGTCACTGACGTGTATAGTATGCAAAATCATGGAGAAGATTATCAGGAGAAGAGTGGTGGAACACCTAGAAAGGAATGATCTCATCAACAGCAGCCAACATGGTTTCAGGGACGGGAAATCCTGTGTCACAAACCTACTGGAGTTCTATGACATGGTGACAGCAGTAAGACAAGAGAGAGAGGAGTGGGTGGATTGCATTTTCTTGGACTGCAAGAAGGCGTTTGACACAGTTCCACACAAGAGATTGGTGCAAAAACTGGAGGACCAAGCAGGGATAACAGGGAAGGCACTACAATGGATCAGGGAATACTTGTCAGGAAGACAGCAGCGAGTCATGGTACGTGGCGAGGTGTCAGAGTGGGCACCTGTGACCAGCGGGGTCCCGCAGGGGTCAGTCCTAGGACCAGTGCTGTTTCTGGTATTTGTGAACGACATGACGGAAGGAATAGACTCTGAGGTGTCCCTGTTTGCAGATGACGTGAAGTTGATGAGAAGAATTCACTCGATCGAAGACCAGGCAGAACTACAAAGGGATCTGGACAGGCTGCAGACCTGGTCCAGCAATTGGCTCCTGGAGTTCAATCCCACCAAGTGCAAAGTCATGAAGATTGGGGAAGGGCAAAGAAGGCCGCAGACGGAGTACAGTCTAGGGGGTCAGAGACTACAAACCTCACTCAAGAAAAAAGATCTTGGGGTGAGTATAACACCAGGCACATCTTCTGAAGCGCACATCAACCAAATAACTGCTGCAGCATATGGGCGCCTAGCAAACCTCAGAACAGCATTCCGACATCTTAATAAGGAATCATTCAGGACCCTGTACACCGTGTACGTTAGGCCCATATTGGAGTATGCGGCACCAATTTGGAACCCACACCTAGCCAAGCACGTGAAGAAACTAGAGAAAGTGCAAAGGTTTGCAACAAGACTAGTCCCAGAGCTAAGAGGTATGTCCTACGAGGAGAGGTTAAGGGAAATCAACCTGACGACACTGGAGGACAGGAGAGATAGGGGGGACATGATAACGACATACAAAATACTGAGAGGAATTGACAAGGTGGACAAAGACAGGATGTTCCAGAGATTGGACACAGTAACAAGGGGACACAGTTGGAAGCTGAAGACACAGATGAATCACAGGGATGTTAGGAAGTATTTCTTCAGCCACAGAGTAGTCAGTAAGTGGAATAGTTTGGGAAGCGATGTAGTGGAGGCAGGATCCATACATAGCTTTAAGCAGAGGTATGATAAAGCTCACGGCTCAGGGAGAGTGACCTAGTAGCGATCAGTGAAGAGGCGGGGCCAGGAGCTCGGACTCGACCCCCGCAACCTCAACTAGGTGAGTACACACACACATGACGGAAGGAATAGACTCCGAAGTGTCCTTGTTTGCAGATGACGTGAAGTTGATGAGAAGAATTCATTCGATCGAAGACCAGGCAGAACTACAAAGGGATCTGGACAGGCTGCAGACCTGGTCCAGCAATTGGCTCCTGGAGTTCAATCCCACCAAGTGCAAAGTCATGAAGATTGGGGAAGGGCAAAGAAAACCGCAGACGGAGTACAGTCTAGGGGGCCAGAGACTACAAACCTCACTCAAGGAAAAAGATCTTGGGGTGAGTATAACACCAGGCACATCTCCTGAAGCGCACATCAACCAAATAACTGGTGCAGCATATGGGCGCCTAGCAAACCTCAGAACAGCATTCCGACATCTTAATAAGGAATCGTTCAGGACCCTGTACACCGTGTACGTTAGGCCAGCAGTAACAGCCTAGTTGATCAGGCCCTGATCCATCGGGAGGCCTGGTCATGGACCGGGCCGCGGGGGCGTTGATCCCCGGAATAACCTCCAGGTAACCTCCAGGCCCATATTGGAGTATGCCGCACCAGTTTGGAACCCACACCTAGCCAAGCACGTAAGGAAACTAGAGAAAGTGAAAAGGTTTGCAACAAGACTAGTCCCAGAGCTAAGAGGTATGTCCTACGAGGAGAGGTTAAGGGAAATCAACCTGACGACACTGGAGGACAGGATAGGGGGGACATGATAACGACATACAAAATACTGAGAGGAATTGACAAGGTGGACAAAGACAGGATGTTCCAGAGATTGGACACAGTAACAAGGGGACACAGTTGGAAGTTGAAGACACAGATGAATCACAGGGATGTTAGGAAGTATTTCTTCAGCCACAGAGTAGTCAGTAAGTGGAATAGTTTGGGAAGCGATGTAGTGGAGGCAGGATCCATACATAGCTTTAAGCAGAGGTATGATAAAGCTCACGGTTCAGAGAGTGTGACCTAGTAGCGATCAGTGAAGAGGCGGGGGCCATGAGCTCGGACTCGACCCCCGCAACCTCAACTAGGCGAGTACAACTAGGTGAGTATACACACACACACACACACACATATATATATATATATATATATATATATATATATATATATATATATATATATATATATATATATATATATATATATATAATACACACAAACACATACGTGTACGCATACCTTACATACATATGTATAATGGGGGTGGGGGGAAGAGAGATACTGGAGGAGACGTACACGACACCACAATCAATGATGAGTGACATTTAATCATTGTGACCTGGCTGCCGTGCGCCCTCCTCCCCCCTTCCCCTGCATGTTAAGTTCACTCTAACTGTTTAATATTTAAGTGTACTCATTATTATCTGCTTGAAGAATAAAAGCCACAACACAGTAGCTGGAATAGCTTACGAACAATCCACACTTTATATGGGAAAATTCACACGTTTCGGTCCGTCTTGGACTATTATTAAATTATGATTTAACAGTCCAGGACGAACCTTTGCTGTATTTAAATTATGCTCTGTAAATCTAAACGACATATAATTTGACATTACTGCTAAGTCTTTCACCTGTTTTTTGTTTTCAATGAGACGGTCTGCCTGCCTTCTGTAGCCTGTGCTCGTTGAGAGTTCATTCTTCCTATAGCCTAGCAATTGAAATATACCACCACTGAACATATATGGTACAGTATTTTCATATGCCTCTTGGAAAACTTTTTTGATATGTGATTGTAATCTTTCTGTTTCTCTACCCAGAAGACTTTCATACTTTAGTATCGTCAGCAAAGGATGATACGAAGCTATGGCTAGTATTTTATCTATCTACTATGAGGATGAGAAACATTATAGGAGCTAACACTGTACCTGAGTACCGAACTGTTTGCTTTGCCGAGACTCAACTTTATTTTGTTTACTAACCACTCTCTGTATTTGTTAAAAAAATAATATTCATGTCCCTACATTTCCTGTTATACCTATTGCTTTCATTTTATGGGCTATCGCTTCACGGCCATATTTATCAAACGCACTTCTAAAATCTGTGTAAACTACATCAGCGTGTTGGTTTGCATCCAAAGCATCTGTACACTGCAGTGCTTCTTACGTGAAAAGGGCCGTCTAGGTCGTAACACATCATTTCCTAACGCGAGTTTTAAACTTTTCAGGATGGTAGAAATTACATCTCCCTTTAAAGCGACATTTTCTTACTGTTAGACTCTAAAGGAATTACTTTGGCATGTGGAAAATTACACTTGTTATCGTGTCTGCATACTGTTTAAGCATGATACGTAATTTAATACTTTTTTCTTTTATCTGTACCAACTCCATCCGAGGTGTTTTTTTATTTCCTTTAAGTTAACACACATTGTAGTTGGAAATGGAGTACCCCTACATGCAGACATGTCAGCTTCGTTTCTACCAGACTTTCGATTGTTAATCTTTCTCTGTGCTCCTGTGGTTCACCTATTTTATTTTCTTGTGATACTGTCTCTGTTGTTTCACTTTTCATTTCTTCTCCATTTTCATTAACCTCATCTATTCTGACTTTCCTTTTCAGAATTATCACTTATCTGTGTGGATTCTTCGTCATATGCTGCTTATATTATATGCAAGTTTTCTGAAAAGTATATTTTACCCTCGGTAGACACACGTATCAGTAATATATTGCGTAAATGTGTTTA
>NC_091358.1:10071181-10096181 GCF_038502225.1 Cherax quadricarinatus
GTATCTACCTACCTGTTGTTGAATCTGGGGGTCATTGCTCCCACGACCTGGTTTTAGAGTAATCATTCAGACTGTTCGTTCATGTATCACGCCGTCTAACGTTGGTGCTAAAACCTGGCTGATCAGGAAACAGCTCTTGGAACTTATCAAGCTCCCTCTTTAAAAGGGAGCTTGATAAGTTTATACCCTCTTGAAGAGGGTATAAATGGAGGGAAGGCATTGGAAAAATCCTGAGCCACTTTACTCTTAGTGGAACCATAATTCCAGTATTTCCTAGGTATAAATTATGATAAATATTTCTCACCTGCAGTCCAGGGAGGACAGTCTGAGGGACTGTGGGCATTCCCACTAATTTAAGTGTTTAAGTGTTCTCTCTTCTAGGGTTGTTAGGCAAATGGACACAGACGCAACTAATGTGACATTTTATTGTGGTAACTTTTCGCTTATTTGTGGTAACGTTTCCTCCCTCTCTTGGAGCTTGAGGGGGGGAAACGTTGCCACAATAAAATGTCACATTAGTTGCATCCGTCTCCATTTACCTAACATTGTCGGTAATTCTACCATTAATACTATTCTAATTCTACCATTAATGCTCTTCAATTCCAGAACCAACCTGGTTGCACACCTCTACGCTTTTTGGATCTTTTCCACGTGCTTTATGCGGAGATCATGCTGGTGCTGCTTACTCCATCTATAACTGCTGACATACACTGTATAACGTTCTAAAGGAATCTCGGGTAAGATCCCCAAAAGGCTATATTGTGGCTCGCCAGCCTCACCACTCCCCTTGCTATACCTAGTATAACTCTACCATAAATAAATATCCGTTGTAGCTATCTGGATATACCTGGGATTTACAGGAGGAATATTCAGAAGGATATACTGCTGTGGGGTTGACTTGAAGAGGACAGGATTTGTTAACGGAAATTGGAATACGGTTTGTGTTACAGGTCACTTTTATTTAAGGAAAAAGTAGAGGGTATTGAGGGTGATGAGGTGAGTTTGCTGAGCTAGAAAACGTGCAGAAAAGTTTCACTGTCTGTATACATTCAGTCAATCATCTGGAATACTGGGAACGCTTTAAGTCCTTTCAACTCGACTCCCTGGAACGTAAGTGAGAAAGGTACATCATAATTAACACCTGGAAAATCCCAAACCTGCACACCGAAACCACTCTAAATGAAAACATTCCTCTTGTCAGTGCAAAATACCTTATATAAAAAAATAGAAGGAACGTCATAAATTCACTATGAAAGAATTCGAAGTGTGTCAGAAGTCCCTGACTTTTTAACGCCCTCTATTCGTGCATAAGGGAAATTGCCAACAAACTTCTGACTTTCAAGGGAAAATTTGAAAAAACTCCTGAAATCAGTTCCTGACCAGCCGGGTTGTGGTTCGTGTGTTGAACTGCGTGTAGCCAGCTGTAACAGCCTGGTTGATCAGGCCTCGATTCACCAGGCGGCCTGGTCTTTGACATCTATCAGGGGGTGTTCTGAGTATACTTAAGAGATAACTCAGTAAGTGTCATGGGACCTAACACTTCTCAATATCCTTCTTACATTACATACATGAACAAATATATCAATAAAGCAACTTCCGAGACTTTTTAGTGTGTTTTGATCCGAGATCAATGCTTCACCTCACGAGCCAGCTCTCACGGCCGTTGTTCACTGTCAAGATGTTACACTTGTCGCAATCTTTTCCAACACCTTGATAAAGCTTCTGTTATTATACCCCTGCGCTGGCCGTGCTTTCAGCTCCAGGATGAGCTGCTTCTGATGTGTCAGAAGGCACGATGGAGTTGGTAACGTGGATGACGAGGCACAAGGTGGGTGGGTATAGCTGGGTCAGCAACGGCCCATCAAATACGCTATCAAAGGATATTAACCGGATGCAGCGGTGCCTCTCGCCGGTGCTGGGTGGCAGCGGGTGGGCGTGATTGACAGTGGTGACAGCAGAAAGAGGGAGGGGTCCCAGAGTGGGGAATGTTGTTGCTGCTTCTGCTTGTCACCACCACTGCTGCTGCTGCTTCTTCTGTCACTGCTGTTGTTGTTGTTGTTGCTGCTGCTGCTGCTTCTGTCACCACTGTTGTTGTTGCTGCTGCTGCTGCTTCTGCTTGTCACTACCGTTGCTGCTGCTGTTGCAACCACAGCTTCCGCTACTACAAACATGGAGGATACAACACAATCCGGTGGTGGTGGCAGCACTGGTGCAAGCGTTAAGGATGTAATACCAGTTAACACGGGGAGGCTGGCACACAGGTGCAACAGGTAGATGAAACGCTCACTTATCATCTCTCGCTCTTTAATCTCTCTCCCTCAGTTCCTTCTCCGCTCTTCACTTTACCCTCATATTATCACCTTTAATTTCCTTTATTTCTCTCATCTTTCCATACAAATAGAACGGTGTGACTTCTGATGTTACTGTACGTATGACTACAAGGATGAGATGTGTACATACAAAGCGAAATATAAACCACATGGACTAGAGTTGTTACATCAAATGGAATATAAACGAAAGGAACGATATTTATTTGATCAGCCAGTTGCAACTGTTATGTAGGATTACGGGGCCGGTAGCTACAGCCTGGTTGACAAGATAATCAACAAGATAGTCTGACCTGATGCCGGGCTGTGAGGGTCGAGGTACCCTTGGAGCAGGTATGTATCAAACTACTGAGTGAGGAAATGTGATCCATCATACAGGGAGGCGTTTCTGCTGTGGCACTCAATGTTAACGTCAATCACGTCCATTCCCTTCTGAAATTTTCAACTTCATACGTCACAAAGCACGTAGTATTGGCTCAACCCACGCCGAGACTTTTTTTTAGCACTAGCAGCAGCAGCAACAACAGAAGCAGCAGCAGCACCACCACCACCACCACCAACAACAAAAGCAACAGCAACAGAAGCAGAAGCAGCAGTAACAACAGAAACAGCAGCAACAACAGAGGCAGCAGCAGCAACGCAATCGATCCCGGGGCTGAGTAGTGAACTGTGTTGGCAAAGTAAAGATAGTCTGCAGGGGACTACATCAACCCCTACACACTATCACTTTTATTCCTCATTATGTACCACTTCCAGCGGTGTAGACAGTACCACAGCAACTGTGTGTTACCGTGAGGGTGAGAATATTGACCAGTGTAGTAGTCGAAGGCCAGAAGATCGTACGAAAGCTGAAAATATCAACACTGATAAAATAGTCACCAAGTGGGGGAAGAGTTGCCACACTAGGTAGCGCCTCGTTTATCACCTTTCCCTCTGCCAACCATCCCTTCATAGTGGGTGGGTCAGTGTTTTGATGCTGGTGAAAGCCAGGTGGTAAAAGGAAACCATGGAACGGGTGGAGTCTGAACCCATGGCTAGTGAGTCGCAAAACTTCAGGCCACTGCCTAAGCCACTGGGCCAGCTAGCTACAATAAGATTATTCAACTAGGTATATTTATACACCCTAGGGAGGTTGGGCCACCACTGTGACCACAAAGATGAATCTCCCTCTAGCGTGGCCACTGGCGCGTTGACCCTCTGAATACTCTCCAGGTAGCATGATTCCCTATACAATTTCCATGTCATACAACACGCAGGGCGAGAAATGAGAAAGGGTGGTTTTTCTAAACAAAAGAGTGAAATAAATGAAGGGAAAGAAGGGAAGTGGGATGGTATTTACTAAGCGGACGTACACTGAAAGAGGTCCTGACCTTCAACAAGCTGTGTACTTGCAACCTTCTACCACGCCCCGCCACCCCTCGCACAACCACCCCTGCCAACCCACAAGGCCACAACCTCACCCAGTAACCACCCCTCTCCCTTCGCTCGATATCCAATATAACCTCAACTTCCCCACTATCTTTATGGGTTCCTGCCTGGGAGAAGCACTCAAACTTGCTTTGCTAAGCAATTTACCAGATAAGAAATCGGCACGAAGGCAGCTGTTATCGACCTCAAAGCTGC
This sequence comes from Cherax quadricarinatus, assembly GCF_038502225.1. Lineage (NCBI taxonomy): Eukaryota > Metazoa > Arthropoda > Malacostraca > Decapoda > Parastacidae > Cherax > Cherax quadricarinatus. The sequence goes on from NC_091358.1 coordinate 10,075,132, forward strand.
CTTTGCCACACCTAACACAGAACTTAGCTTGGTATCACTGGTCTCCTTAGATATCAAGAGGGAAATCATTAACCTGGTTCCAAGGATACCCCAGCAACTAAATAGCATCAATATATAAAAAAGTGCCAGTATCCCATTTGAATTGTGTATTCCTCAGGGTGGAATACCGAGCTCCAGTCTCTTCGATGTACTGATGTACAAGTTTGTATGAAGCATTCCCACACATGAGGCTGTAGCCTACCTGCAATCTATTGCAGGGATCCTCCCCCCCCTGTAACCCAATCTCAGATTAGTCCTATTGGTTGATGGCTTGATCTACCAGGTTGTTGGTTGTAGCAGCACACAGTCCAATATAGGTACCACAGTCCCGATTATTTTGTAGGGTGTGAGAACAAATTACACTAGTAAAGACCACCCATTACCCTTTCCCCATCACAATGGGAAATGGCACTGGAGGGAGGCCTAATAAGTGCTGGTGGACGCAGACTGCAATATTGGAACAAGATACCACGCCTGCCAGGAAAATAGGTTGGCTGACAGCAAACATCAAATAGGTAGCATCATCCTGTCATACGGGTGTTAAATAGAAGCTGGTGATCTTTTTGACCTCTGGAAGGATTACTGGTATTATCTGTCATGTATAAGTAAGGTAGCAGGTATCCTTCATGTATCTTCCTACATTCAGGCTGTTCTGGAACATGGTCGCGGTGGCACTGATCCCCGGAAAAATCCTTCAAGTATGCCACCCCCCCCCCCTTTCCTGTTCTTCTCTGCACTTATTCCACACTTCTCCAATATCTTACTGCAGTAAGTTGTTTTAGCAGCGAGCAGGTTAGGGATCAGTCCCTAAGACTCCAAACTCCAACCCCTGTACACTAACTACCAATACGTATATACAATGAATGAAAAAGCATTAAGCGTACCCATGTAGCACCCTCTCGCTACACTACCTCCAATAAAAGCATCTCTCCCAGTATCGCTATCGAGTTCCCATTCCTCCACCCTTGCTCACCATCACCGGAAGAATTAATGGAAGGATGGTTCCACGAGTCACAAGGGGCATGTTTACCAGATGCTGTTAAGGAGATGCAGAATCAATTACATGAAATGAGGAAATATAGCGTCAATAGTGCGTTATACGCATTACATTACACATACGCCAATTAATGCCTGCAAATTTGGAATGTAATTAAATTAGGGCCATCAACAGCCCCTGGAGATGTTGGTGTCGTTTAAGGTATAATTAAAGCGTTTACTTAAGTCAAATGACAGGAAAGCAATTTACACGTTTACGTTTGATGGGTGGTTACCTGTAGTTGATTCGTGGGGGAGGGGAGGGAGCGTCACCACCCAATAACTACTCGATCCCAAACCAGGCCTCCTGAATGATGGCCCGATCAATTATGCTGTTGATGCTAGCCTCACATATTCTATCACAGGCACCACTCAAGTTTACTATAACACCACCCAAACGTTGTTTTTTGAGTCTTTGTCATGTACTGGTCTCGTTGCCTCTTCTACTAATAAAGGTTCATGTTAAGTGTACTTACGGTGGATGTAAGTTTGTCAAGTAACTGTGTTAAGAGGATATGCAGATAAAGATTATTGCACTAGGGAAAGGGGTTGTAGTCGGTGTTATTGTAATTCACCGTCGTGATTAATAACCTATTCCAGCACATACATATGTTAATTAGTAATTGATATTCAAATTAACCTGAGAAAGCATCTCATTAACCCCCTCATTACATCAACTTGCAGTTTAAAATGCTTTTACTACTGAGATGTGTGCAGCAGCTCTTAAAGTTTAATGTATAGAAAGAGGGGTGGTGGTGGTTAGTTGTTTTCCATATAAATGGGAAACTTCTGACGTGGGTCTTAAGTCGTATAACCTACACAGTGAAGCTTTTGTTCATATGACCTAGGTCTTCAGAAAACTTTTTGGGCTAGCCAGCAAAAAAATATCACATGTGATGGTAGGGTCACCTCTTATTAAAAAAAAAAAAAACTATCGGTCGTATGATCAATATTAACAGTCGGTTAATATCCAACTGCGTACTTACTATGTAAACAGGGAAAAAAATGTATAGAGAGACTTGCTTATATATTTAAACTCTCCCGCAACTGAACCCGGATCCTTCAGTTGTTAGCCAAAGATGCTAGCTACCACTGACCTACAAGCCAGGTAGTGTCATTGAGTAGTTTTAAAGGTGGGTCAGACAAATATGGGAATGATTGGGTGAGTAGGCTCTGCTTAGCAGTTATGTTCTAGTCACCTGAACTTGTTGCAGAAATTTTAGCCAATTCCTCGAAATGTTTCCATTCACCTGTTCGTTCTACCCTCTCTTCTTATCGATCCTTGAAACCTTGAAGGGGTAGTGGAGGCAAACACCGTATATACATTCTCAAGAGTACCCGGTGACCTGTAAATAGGACCAGGCTCAACACACAAGAAGGTATGAATCAAGCCCTGTACATGTGACCGGTTTCCAGGGCTCTTTCACTCCCGCAGCCCGACCTGAGGCCAGGCTCTCCTGTTGGCTGCCTGATCCATCAGCCTAATTGTTGGATCAGCACCTCTGATCCAACAATTGTCGGATTTATTCGAGAACAGAGCACACAATATGGTATCCCAAAACCCAGACTTCCGCCTCATGGATCTTAACCCACAAATAATCTCTCAAACGCAGGCAATTTCCTGAAAACTCAACTGTCATTAGTCGGAAGCGTCACAACATTCAGCTAAATGATGTCGAGTGTTACAATAACAATCTTTTCTCTCCACCTCCCTGTTTTTCATCCTTTCTCCCATTACCTTTAAAACTTACTATATTTTATGTTTTTATATAGGCTTAATATGCATAGGTGACCAAAAACCCAGCAGTCCATAGTCATATGACCAAAATCTTCAATGAGTAGGTCATCTTGTGACCTGCCTGAAGAGAAATGTTCATATTTTTCCTGTCAAATACAATACTAATTCCCATTCCCCTCACGCCATTAACACATTACAGACCTCCACTCCAACTCTCCCACAGTGATATGCTGGCAGCATAAATTCAGACCTCTAAATTGTTGAAAATTCTTAACGTTATTTAAATTGTGTTCCCTGGAGAGTGAAAAAAAGGGGTCCTAATTTAAACGAAGTATTAGAGGGACCGGTTACATATCTACATACTGAGGACTACACAAATAACCTGCACATAGGAGAAAGGAGCTTTACTACGACGTTTCGATCCGCCTTGAACCATTTACAAGTCACACTAAATGATCCAAGTCGGACCGAAACGTCGTCGTGAGCTCCTCTCTCCTATGTGCGGGTTATTTATGAATTGTTCCAGTCACGGTATTGTGCCTTTTTGTTACTCCTTACGAAAAAGGGAGGAATAGTATATCAAATGGTGCAATATCCTCCTAATGGGAAGCAAGGGTACAACAAGTATAGGAGATAATTCAACGAGTGTAAAGATTCAGAGACTTTGTAACCTCTTCCCTTCAAAGATACGGGGGAATTCATTTACAACTCTTAAAGTCTTCAAGAGGAAATGTTCCTAGTTCCTTCGGTCAATTCCTGATCGGCTGACTGTTGTTTACGTTGGACTGTGTGCGGCAAACACCATCAACCTAAGTGACCAGACTGCCAACCTGGCGGCCTCATCTGAGACTTGGTTACGAGATAGAGATGATCCTGAAACTTAACACACCTTAGGTAATGTCACTAGTCACCTTGTGATGTCATGTTATTAGCTAGGTCTCACATCTCAACTATTGCCACACAAAGCTAAAGTCAAATCTAAGAACTTAATAAAGAGAGGAATCAAAGCGCTCTCACGGCTAAAGTATTGAGCAAATTATCATTAAGTAAATAAATTATTCGTGTAAATAATCCTACACAAGTTAAATAAAACCAGTGGCATTAATCGCAGTTTAGGAAAACAGGTAATCAGGTCAAGCTTGTGTGCGTCACGTACTATCAAGTGCTTAGGTAACTTTATTTAAAATTCTTGAAGCTTACGGGGTTGATCTGGCATTACCCGAGAGAACACAATCCCTGGGAGTCAATATATGACTGGTCACCGCCCCTCTGGTGTACATTTACACAGCACTCTCTCTCTCTCCCTGCTCACTCTCCCTACCAGTCTTCCATTTCCCCTTCCTCTTTCACCGCCACCCTTTAAACCACCGCCCCCAATACTGTCACCTTCATTACCACCCTTTAAACCAATGCTCCCACTACTGTCACCTTCACTATCACCCTTTAAACCACCGCCCCACTACGATCATCTTCACTACCACCCTTTAAACTACTGTCCCCACTACTGTCACTTTCGCTACCACCCTTTAAACCACCGCCCAACTACGATCACCTTCACTACCACCCTTTAAACCACCGCCCCACTACTGTTATCTTCACTATTACCCTTCAAATCACCGCACCCACTACTGATACATTCACTACCACAGCCCCACTATATCAACAACCCCTCCTTCACACTACGTTACCTACCATCCCATCACAAATACCCTCCACACTACAATACCCACCACCCCTCCATCACAACTACACACCACTCCTACATCACAACTACCGACCACCCCTCCATCATAAATGCTCATCTTCCCTCCATCACAACTACCCACCGCCCATCCACAACTACCCTCCACACTACCCAACACCTCTCAATCACAGCTACCCACCACCACCCCTCCATCACAGCTACCCACCACACTACCTTTGATATACCTTTGAAGTTTCGAGAGTTTCACTACTCTCGGAGCCCTGCCATAGGCCAGGTTCGTCTGGTGCTTGCCTGGTCAACCAGGCCGCTGCTGCTGGAGGCCCGCTGCCCCACATATCCATCACAGCCCTGGTTGATTTGGCACCTGGTGACGATACTTGTCCAATTTCCTCTTGAAGGCTTCTACACTTGTTCCAGCCGTGTTTCTGATATCTTCTGGTAAGATGTTGAATAGTCTGGGACCCCAGATGTTGATACAGTGTTCCCTTATTGTCTCCACCGCACACCTGCTCCTCATTGGGTTTATTTTACATTTCCTCCCATACCTCTCACTCCAGTATGTTATGGCAGTGTGCAGATTTGGGACCAGGCACCCAAGTGCCTTCTACCACAACTACCTACCAAACTACATTACCCACCACCACTTCATCAAACTGTCCACCACACTACATTATCCACCACCCCTACATCACAACTACCCACCACACTACATTACCCACCACCCCTCCATCAAAACTGACCACCACACTACATTACCCACCACCCCTACATCACAACTACCCACCACACTACATTACCCACCACCCCTCCATCAAACTGCTCACCACACTACAGTCCCAGACAACGTGTACTTTTATGTATAACACTACAAGAGAGAGAACATTATATCACATACTAAGTTTTATATAGATTCTTTTATAATAAAGATCACATTTTATTTAGTCGGATCAGTCTCCTAATGATAATCCACATATTAAATTGACGTGTGTCTAAGGACAACTAGACGAGAGCTGAACTCGACATCTTGTTACGGAAAGTGGCCAAAACAGGCCCATAGACATGGCCCCAGACGTAACACCCACCACCCCTCCATCAAACTGACCAAGACACTACATCGCCCACCACCCCTCCATCAAAACTACCCACCGCACTACATCGCTCACCACCCCTCCATCACAACCACCCACCACATTACATCACCTACCATCCCTCCACCACACTACATCACCCACCACCGCTCCATCACAACTACCCACCACACTACATCACCCACCACCCCTCCATCACAACTACCCACATCACCCACCACCCCTACACAACTACCCACATCACCCACCACCCCTCCACAACTACCCACCACACTACATCACTCAGCACCCTTCCATCACAACTACTCACCAAACTACGTCACCCACGACCCCTCCATCACAACTACCCACCACACTACATCACCCACCACCCCTCCACTACAAGTACCCACCACACTACATCACCCACCACCCCTCCACTACAAGTACCCACCACACTACATCACCCACCACCCCTCCACTACAAGTACCCACCACACTACATCACCCACCACCCCTCCACTACAAGTACCCACCACACTACATCACCCACCACCCCTCCACTACAAGTACCCACCACACTACATCACCCACCACCCCTCCACTACAAGTACCCACCACACTACATCACCCACCACCCCTCCACTACAAGTACCCACCACACTACATCACCCACCACCCCTCCACTACAAGTACCCACCACACTACATCACCCACCACCCCTCCACCACAACTACCCACCACACATCACCCACGACCCCTCCACAACTACCCACCACACTACATCACCCACGACCCCTCCACCACAAATACCCACCACATCACCCACCACCCCTCCACTACAAGTACCCACCACACTACATCACCCACCACCCCTCCACCACAACTACCCACCACACATCACCCACGACCCCTCCACAACTACCCACCACACTACATCACCCACGACCCCTCCACCACAAATACCCACCACATCACCCACCACCCCTCCACTACAAGTACCCACCACACTACATCACCCACCACCCCTCCATCAAAACTACCCACCCCACATCACCCACGACCCCCACCACACATCACCCACCACCCCTCCATCACAAACACCCACCACCCCTTCATCACAACTACCTACTACACATCACCCACCACCCATTCATCACAACTACCCACCACACATCACCCACGACCCCTCCACAACTACCCACCACACTACATCACCCACCACCCCTCCACTACAACTACCCTCCACACTACATCACCCACCACCCCTCCACCACAACTACCCACCACACATCACCCACCACCCCTCCACAACTACCCACCACACTACATCACCCATGACCCCTCCACCACAACTACCCACCACCCCTCCATCACAACTATCCACCACCCCTCCACCACAACTATCCACCACCCCTCCACAACTACCCACCAAACTACATCAATCACCACCCCTCCATCAAAACTACCCACCCCACTACATCACCCACGACCCCTCCATCACAAACACCCACCACCCCTTCATCACAACTACCCACCACACTACATCACCCACCACCCCTCCATCACAAACACCCACCACCCCTTCATCACAACTACCTACCACACTACATCACCAACCACCCATTCATCACAACTACCCACCACACATCACCCACGACCCCTTCACAACTACCCACCACACTACATCACCCACGACCCCTCCACCACAACTACCCACCACACTACATCACCCACGACCCCTCCACCACACTACATCACCCACCACCCCTCCACCACACTACATCACCCACCACCCCTCCACCACAACTACCCACCACACTACATCACTCACCACCCCTCCATCACAACTACCCACCACATTACATCACTCACCACCCCTCCATGACAACTACCCACCACACTGCATCACCCACCACCCCTCCGTCACAACTACCTACCACACTACATCACTCACCACCCCTCCACCACAACTACCCACCACACATCACCCACGACCCCTCCACAACTACCCACCACACTACATCACCCACCACCCCTCCATCAAAACTACCCACCCCACATCACCCACGACCCCTCCACCACAACTACCCACCACACTACATCACCCACCACCCCTCCATCACAACTACCCACCACACTACATCACCCACCAGCCCTCCATCACAACTACCTACCACACTACATCACCCACCACTCATCCATCACAACTACCCACCACACATCACCCACGACCCCTCCACAACTACCCACCACACTACATCACCCACCACCCCTCCACCGCAACTACCCACCACACTGCATCACCCACCACAACTAAACCCACCACACTACATCACCCACCACCCCTCCACCACAAATACCCACCACACATCACTCACCACCCCTCCATCACAACTACCCACCCCTCCATCACAACTACCCACAACACTACATCACCCACCACCCCTCCACCACAACTACCCACCGCACATCACACCACCCCTCCATCACAACTACCCACCACACTGCATCACCCACCACCCCTCCACAACTACCCACCACACTACATCACCCACCACTCCTCCATCACAACTACCCACCACACTGCATCTCCCACCACCCCTCCACCACAACTACCCACCATACTACAACGCCCACCACAACTACCCACCACACTACATCACTCACCACCCCTCCATCACAACTACCCACCCCTCCACAACAACTACCCACCACACTACATCACCCACCACCCCTCCATCACAACTACCCACCACACACCACCCCTCCACAACTACCCACCACACTACATCCACCACAACTCCATCACAACTACCCACCACACATCACCCATCACAACTCCACCACCACTGGTAGTGAGGGCAGTGGGTGGTGATGGTAGTAGTGAGGGCAGTGGGTGGTGGGGGTAGTGAAGGTGTGTCACATTACCAAGGTTGTGGTGTGTAATACAGCCACAGGTGTCTCCAAGCTGGCGGCCGCCCGGGCGCCCGCGCGCGCGCCCGCACACTCCAATGCCAACTCATCCATGTCTGATAAATGTGTGGTTTTAACCGCTGTATAGGTTCCCCGAAGAAACAACACAGCATGCGCACATGCGTGCGCATACGTGCATGGATTAATCAAGAATGCAGAGACGCCATGAAGAGCAAGAGGGCTGAGAAAAATATAGAACAAATCAAAATGCAAGCAGGAGAGCTAGGAAGCAATATACAAGAATAAGAGGAGGCGACAGTTCGAAAGTGATATAGCACCAAAACTAAGCCAAAGTTATTCCACAAGAAGAAAAAAAAATACTCCGATGGCGCTGAGGAAACAGGAAGAGGCACAAACAGAGAATAAGAGAGAAGTATGAAGTACTGAGTAAAAGATTCATAGAAGTTTTCACACAACTGCCTGAATACACTGTAAACAGAATAGATCATCAGGCACTGGAGAGTATCAACACAACAAAAGTGATGAGACTTCTACAAGAATAGGATGTAACAAATGCAATAAGACCAGATAACATATCTCCATGGGTGCTGAGAGACGGAGTAAGACAACTATGTGACCCAATAGCAAAGGGATGCAACTAGTCTTTCCAATCAGGACAGCAGCCGGAAAACTGAAAAATTTTAAATGTTTTTTCTATATATACAAAAAAAAAAAAAAAAAAAACTTGACATACTAGAGGCATTAAATTACAGGTCAGTACCTCTTACATAATGTCAAAAGTTCTGTAGAAGATAGGAAAAATAATGCAAGGAAACTTAGAAAGCTGAAGATTCTATACGTAAAAAAAATAGCAGGAACTTAGTGATGGAAAATCTTCTTATAAATTTGCTAGAATTCTATAGCACAGTAATAAAACAAGAAAGAGATGGGTGGACTGCATTTTCTAGTATAGGAAAGCATTTGATACCGTAACACCAGAGATTAGTCCAGAAATAAAAAAAAGGCAAGTTTAAAAAATAGTGGTAGAGGATAAGATAAAAAAACAGAAGGTAGAGGATAACACTAAGGGATAAGACATCCGAATAAGTGAGTGAGAGTAGAGCGTGGGGTTCTGCAAGGATCAGAGTTAGGACCACTCTGTTCATAATATGCGTGAATAACCTACCAGAGGGGACTGAATCCTATGTGCCACTATTTGTTGACACTGTAAAACTAATGAGAAAAATAGGATCAAGGGAGGACAATGATAAGCTTCAGAGAGAGGCATCAACAGACCGGAGGTCGCACAAATGGTTTCTCGAGGTCAACCTAAGTAAATGCAAGATCATGCGTTTCGAAGAAGGCAGACCAGACAAAGTACAGCATGGCAGGATAGAAACTAAATAAGAGGGAGCGAAAAGGATCTGAGGGCGAGTATAACACCAAATACTTCGCCAGAACTGCATATAAACAAACCGTATAACGGCAGCGGCATAAGCAAGATTAGCTAATCTAACAATAGCATTCAGGAATACGAGTAAAGGTTATGCTGAGGCCGCACTGAGTATGCGGCCCGAGCATGGAGCCCACACCGGGTCAAGGACGTGAAGAAACTGGAAAAGGCCAAAGGTTTGCAACCAGACTAATGCAATATGAGGAGGAAGATGGAAGAACTGAATCTGACGACCTGAGAGGAGACGGCGAGGGGGATGGGGTTCACATGATCACTACCATCAAAATCTTAAGGGGAAATGATAGGGCTGACATGGACAGTCTTTGAATTAAGAGGACCATGATCAGGGGGACACAAGTGGAAGCTGAAGTTGCCTAAATAAACCTAAGCGAGTAGCGGAGATTATAAGAGCATAAGAACATAAGAAAGGAGTAACACTGCAGCAGGCCTGTTGGCCCATACTAGGCAGGTCGTTAACAATCCTTCCCACTGGCAAAATATTTGCCCAACCCAATTTACAATGCTACCCAAGAAATAAGTTTTGATGATTCTATTTACTCATTACGCAAGTCCCACTCAAATCCAACCCCTCTCACTCATGTATTTATCTAACCGACATTTGAAACTACCCAACGTTTTAGCTTCAATAACCCTACTAGGCAGACTGTTCCACTCATCAACTACCCTATTACCAAACCAATAGTTTCCTATATCCTTTCGAAATCTAAACTAATTTGAATCTGCACATTCTTCTGGTCTGCAATTTCGCCTGCCTTGAACGGGAGCTATTAGAGTAGCGCAGTATTCCATAAGCAAGAAACCACCATCTCGGGCCATCAGTATTCTATTGAGGAGCCTGGACACAAGTGTCATCAAACGGTCATTAAAAACTATTGATATTGCCTCGCTTCACAAAGGTGACAGTAAAGCAACAGCAAAAAATTCGAATCAAATTAAACACTAAACTCTTAGGAGGGTCACAAATCTGCAAAATCTTTGAATGGGTCCTCAAAAACAAGACTGCAGCAACTGCACAATCAAGGACTACCCTTGATTGTGCAGTTGCACACTGGCAGACAGTGTACACTGATTTTGCAAAAGCCTTCAACAAGTGCGACCATGGTGTGATAGAGAAAATGTGTGCAAAAGGAACAACTGGTAAAGTTGGCAGATGGATATTTAACGTCTTAATAAATAGAACCCAGAGAGCAGTGGTAAACAGAGTGAAGTCGGAGGCTGCCACAGAGAAAAATGTTCAAGATATGGTAGTCGCCCTACTTCTATTACTCATTCTTATATCAGACATTAACAAGGGCATAAGTCATAGCACAGCGACATCCTTGGCTGATGACACTAGAATCACTATGCGAATGGCGTCCGTCAACGACACAGCGAATCTTCAAATGGATATAGTCTCCCAGTGTACCTCACACAACAATATGTTTAATAAGGACAAGTTTTAGTTGCTCTACTAAGGAAGAATGGAGGAAATAAAGACTGAAACGGAATACAGGACAAACTCAAACCATTCAAAAGAGAGAAGGTTCCATGTGCGAGTTATGTCCAATCTCTCATTCAAAGATCACTACAAGGAAAATGATAAGATGGATAACGAGCTTTTAAGACAAAGAGATTATGAGCCAGTGATGACACCTTTCAAGTAACTTATTCTCTCCAGACTCGAGTACTGTTGTATACTAACGGTCCCCTTCAAAGCAGGCGAGTTTGTTGAGCTTGAAAATAGACCTTTCAGTGCCCGTATACAATCAGTCAAGCATATGAACTTTTGAGAAGACCACAAGTCTCAACTGCATTCCTCTGACCGTGGGAGAAAGGGGTACATCATAATTTACACTAGAAAATCCTGGAAAGTGGCCCTAAACGTGAACACCAAAACAACTTCTTGTGATAAGAGGGATCAGACAGACGGTGACGAGTACCTCTAATTAAAAGCTGGGACGCGACGAGTACATGAGAGAACTCGACGAGTGTCAGAGGTTCCTAACTTTTCAACAATATCCCTTTGTGCATAAGGAGAATTACCAACAAATGGCTTCCTATCTTCCAGGAGAAAACTTGACATGTTCCTTAATTCAATTCCTGATCAGCCAGGATGTTGTTAGTTCGTTGGACTGCATATAGCCATCAGTAATAGCCTGGTTAATCAAACCTTGATCGACCGGGAAGTCTGGTCTGGGACCGGGCTGTGGGGGCGTTGAGCCCTGGAAACATACCTAAGGTATCCTTCAGAGACAACCACATCCCAAGGACAAACCAACACAAGTAGTTCAGTCGGTTGTTATAAACCAGGATGCAACTACTGAGCGTGCTGGACACCCTGACATACAAATTACTCGGAACTAGAGAAAGTGTTTGAGATGCGAGGAGATGGAGCCAAGAGGGTGCAGCTAAAGACGTTTGGAATTATTTATCAGCTTCAGGATGGTGAGAAATTGTAAGATAGTTTCGAAAGTCGTTATGGCCATTCCTGGAGGCCAAGAATTAGAAAAGCTAGCCGCCGAAAACAGTTAAGTTGGGCCAGGTGCTGTGAACTGACTCCTACCGGAGATCTCAGGAAGTTACTTGTCTCAGAGTGGTAGGGAAGGGATAGTGTCGTTTTAAAAATGAATGAAGACATTTCCATCCAAAGATGTGCAAAACCTCCATGCAGCTCAGAGAATATTATGATACCAGCTGACCAGTTACCAGTTACCGAGAAAGCAGAAGCAAGAAAAATGAACCGCATTTTTTTTAGACGAAGTGAGAAACGAGTAAATCCAGAAATAAGGGCAAAAAGGGAAGAACAGCAGATGGTACGGACGCGCACACTGGTGGGACAAACGAAGGTAGTCGTACACAATATAGGCTATTACCATCCTAGATAATCAAGATGCTAACCACTAGCGGCAACAGCCTAGATGACCAAGCGCTCAATATGGAAGACTTGCCTTAGGTATGTTACCTTTGAAAATATATACCTTTTGGTATATACACACTTGACAGTTTAAATCCCATCATCAATTATCTCGTCCCCTCTGGCCCTCCCTTTATTTCCCACCCTGTCATGGGCATAAATTTGGGTGATGGGCGCCCACAACATGTCTTGTTGGACCATCACACCTAGTATGCCTACATCGAGCTTGACTTGTCAGGCTCCAACAATATCCAATACCCAACAACAACAACAATATCCAATATCCACCAGTAAAACAACCAACTGTAACTAACCTACTGCCTCACTCATAATAACGCTAACCACAACTAAACGTTCAGTGAGTTACACAAACCAATAAAAATGTCTCAGATCCAGATATACAATTACATCCGTAAATCGTGCAATAAACCTGGTAATAACAGGAAGCCATTTAGTTAATTACTTCAACGACTTAATCATAACAGTCTGCTGTGAGCGCTTGTCACCCTAATACAATAACTGTCACCCAATACGATACCTTATCACCCAATGCAACATCTCGCTACCCAATACAGTAGCTAGCACAGAAACAAGAGGTGCTTCCAGGAACATGAGACCAACGTTCACTCTTCCTGCTCCTTGGTCAAGCTTCCTGTTTCACAACCTAATTACTCAAGATTGTTGGAGCTTGTAGTCCGACACAACCCTAGTCCAGCCAAGCAAACATGACTCGCAGGAATTTTGCAAGTACCCCTTGGAAAACAGGATGTGTTCTATTGAGTATAACCTTATATTTGAAAGTATAATACTATAAAAACAACGATGATCATTTATGTTTAATAGACTTGCAGATTGTTATATATTTTCATAATTTTTCTTTTCACCCCAAGGAAAAACAAGAGTGAAACAAGTACACAAAGAGATAACGAGTGAAAGAAGTTCAAGGCTTTTTAACACGGTCCTTTCACAAATATACGGAAAATTACCGAACGACTCGTAGCTGTCTTTATAAGGAAACTTAATAAGATCCTTTAGACAGCTCCTGATCAGCAGGGGTGTAGCTTTAGTTGGACTGCGTGCTCCTAGCACCAAAAGCCTCACTGATGAGGCTAGACCAGATCATCATGAGATCTGGTCTGGTAAGGCCACGTGGGGACGAAAACCCCCAGAATTAACAGATGGCCAAGAAATTATCTAGTGTGTTCACGGAAAAACTTATTTCAGTGTATAGATTTGTAATCAATTATCGTATTTATCCAGTTGTAAATTATTTCTGGGATCACGGCGTGGGGACGGTGACCCCCCCCCCTCCGAAGCTGACACAAGGTATGCACTCCTTGGATCCAAAACTGAAATATTTCAAGCGTTCCGAATTATTTTTAGGAATGTTGAAATTACGTACACGAGGACCAGACCCTCAAGTATCTTCCACGTATCTCTCTTTCACTGCAAAGAGTATATTTCAAGTGATTTGTAATATTTCCGGCAATTTGGATGTTTTACTTACTCAATGAAGGTAGTAAATGACCTCTGTATATTTTCCTGCTCTGCTCTCTCTACTTCTTTGAAAGACGCTGTGAGTACAGAATATTTGAGGCTTGAGAACACACTCGACTTTAATAGCACTGTATGATTACTGGCGAGACTACTACTGATCTGAAGGTTATCGTGATCCACTTTTATTTTCATGGCCTTTGCTGCGTTTTCTTTATCGTGTTCTCTACAGGAAGATATCAGCACGATTTTCCAGTGGGTAGTGAAGAACATGATGTTAAATGGTGGCAAGTTCCAGCTGTTTGGGGATGGAAAGAATGAACTCAAAAGGGACAGAATATACAAAACTTAAGATAATCATGAAACATCACGAAAGGAACACGTAATTATGTTGGCAGACCTTTCTTTCAAGGAACACAATAAGGCAAATGTCACGACAGCCAGAAAGGTGACAGAGTGGATAATAACAACTATCAAAACAAGGGAGAAATGTGCTCTCTTATTTGGAATATTGTTTCGTGTTGACAGCCCAATTCAGGGCAGGAGCCAATAAAGCATTTAAATTACTGGGAACATCCTAAAGTCCTAAATATGTACTCACTGGAGCAGATTATATATATATATATATATATATATATATATATATATATATATATATATATATATATATATATATATATAATACATATATAATATATAATACATATATAATACATACCTGGAAATCACTGTACTTGAGGGCCTTGTCCCAAAATCTGCGTACTGCCATAACATACTGGAGTGAGAGATACGGGAGGAAGTGAAAAATAAACCTAGGGAAAAGCAGGGTCACCGTGGACACAATAGAAGAACATTGTATCAACGTCCATGGCCGTACATTATTCAACATCCCACCCGAAGATATCAGAAACACTGCTGGGACAAGTGCATCATCATCCAGCTGTGATGAATATATGGGTCAGCAACCCACCAGCAGCAACAGCTTGATTGACCAGGCAAGCACCAGACGAGTCAGGCCCATTGCCGGGCTCCGAAAGTAGAAAAAGTCAGAGCTCATGACAGGTATATCGAAGGAATGAATGGAGAAGTTTCAAGAGGAAACTGGACAAGTATCTTCACCAAGTGACAGATCAACCAGGTTGTGATGGATATGTGGGTCAGTGGACCAGCAGCAGCAGCAACAGCCTGGCTGACCATTCAAGCACCAGATAAACCTGGCCTAAGGCCAAGCTTTGGGAGCAGAACTCTCGGAAATTATCAAAGGAAAAGAACACAAAACAAATGCTACAAAAGCCATGAAAATAGCAAAGTGGATAATGAGAACTTTCAAAATATCAGAAATGGTGCCAATGGAAATACTACTAAAATCACGTGTGTTGTGCTCTCGCTTGGAGTGCTGCTCAGTGTTGACAGCTTTATTCACAGTGGCTGGAAAAATATACAGAGCATATTTCATGCCTGTATAGAACCAATGAAAATTTTAAATAATTAGAAATGCTTCACAGAACTGGAAACGTACACTCGGTGAAGAATGCGAGAGATACGCAGTAATGTATACACACAGAAGATACTAAAAAAAACATAGTCCCAAATATGATACACAACCCTAACAACGTGCTGTAGTGACAGATTAGGAAGGAAGTTTAAAATTAGTCCCCAATGAAGAGCAGGGCAGCCAGTGGCACAATACGTTATCACTGTCAGCATCCGTGGACCTAGAATTTTCAATCTGCTACAAGCAGGTATCAGAAATGTTGCTGAAACGAGTGTGCAAATTTTCAAGAGGAAACTGGATTAGTACCTCTGCAGTGTACCAGATCAACCAGGCTGTGAAGAATATGTAAGCCAGGGAATGGCTGCCAACAGCAAAAGCCTGGCTGACCTCGCAATCAAGAGACAGGGCTGTCCCAGGGCCAGGCAGCCGGTGTAGGAAAACTCTTTTTAATGGTCCCAGGTCAAAAACTAATTATCATGTTTGTTGAAATCTTTATATCCATTTTCCTACTTTTCCTTTCATACCTATTTACCTCATTTTATGAGCTATTACTGGATAGCTGCATTTGCCAAATGTCTTTGTAACATCTGTGAAGGTCACACGTCGACGTTTCGTTTTCCTTCTAAAGCCTCCGTAATTTTGTTACACTGACCTAATGATTGTGATAGGCAAGATCTTCCTAATATGAAAGTTTTGTTGACGAGGGTTGTATAGCTCACGTTTATCCGTAAAAATAAGTAATTTAGTGACTCTGCACTCTCTGAAAGATTTTAATGTGATGCTCGTGCTTCTCTAAGTCCCCCCCCCCCCAGTTCTGCTGTTTTCTTCTGTGAAGAGGGGGCTGTGTGTATTTTTTTTAAGGCCTCTGGGAATTCACCTGAATGTAAGCTCCTCGTTCAACAAGCAATGAGTACTCATACTAAGTGATATTTTGCATTTCTTTATAAATACTGCATGCAAGGAATGAAGGCCAGGTGTTACGTCAAAGGGCGTGTTGTCACTTAACATTGTCGCTCTACTGTCTACATGTTGACAGTTCCACTGGTCACCGCCTCTACGGCCTGGTCCTTGACCAGGTCTCCTGGTTCATAACCTGATCTGTCAGGCTACTGGTGCACCTGCGTAAACTTGCACAGCTGGAATAATCTGCGTTTGACAGATCGTACAAATCATGTTGTGAGCATGATTGCTTAGTCATTTTTTCTTAATTGCTTGATGTAATTTTCCGCTTGAACGGGTGGTCACCTGTGTCTAGGGGAGTGCTACCCCCGTAGGGCACACCTGCCATTTGTTTTATGAAATTTACAGGTATTGTTGGTGTGCTCACCTAGTTGTGTTAGCATGGGTTGATTCGTAGCTACTGGCCTTGTCATTTACATATTACCACCGGCTTTACTAATTCTTGAAGTGTGTATGGCATTTTAGGAACCATCAGCCAGGCTGATGGTGGTAAACCACACATTCGTTTGATGCGTGTCTGCCGTAAAAAGAATTAGGAGAACACTGTGTCATCCGTGGTCCTGGACTCGTCAACCTACGTTGGCTGCGTGCGGCTAGCACTAACTGCCTGGGTAATCCGGTTATTAACCAGGACTAACAGCCTGGGTAATCCGGTTATTAACCAGGACTAACAGCCTGGGTAATCCGGTTATTAACCAGGACTAACAGCCTGGGTAATCCGGTTATTAACCAGGACGGACTAACAGCCTGGGTAATCCGGTTATTAACCAGGACTAACAGCCTGGGTAATCCGGTTATTAACCAGGACTAACAGCCTGGGTAATCCGGTTATTAACCAGGACTAGGCCTCAGGAATGGTGATACCCGAAATCGTCTTCAGGTAATCTTCGGGAAACCTATTGTCAGCAAATAAATTTCAGAAATATTGCCGGAACAAAAAATCTTTAATGAGGAAACTGGACCAATAACTACTGCAGGGTCCTAACCAGCCAGGTTGCGATGCTGTGTGGGCGTTCGGGGTTACTAGCACCAACAGCCTGGTTGACTAGAAAGTCGAGGAAGCCTTGCCCCAAGCCGGGCTGCTAAGGTAAAATAACCCTCGAAACTGGTCACAGGCATGTCTGGCTTTTAAACAAGGCGAGTGAATACACAAATAATCCGCGCACAGGAGAGAGGAACTTACGACGATGTGTGTGACTTTGTAAATGGTCCAAGTCGGACCGTACCGTCGTCGTAAGCTCCTCTCTCCCATGTGGTTATTTGTGTATTGTTCCAGTCACGGTATTGTGTCGTTTTGTTCTTTAAGGTGAGCCAAGTGGCATGACCACTACACTATTACAACCATACAGAAACAAGGGATTTCTTAGTACAGTATGTAACCTCCTGGAAACCTGGAATTAAGTTACGACGTTTTTCATGTAGTAGGAGACCGTACAGCGGACTCACTTTACTGCTGACTGCCTGTCAAACACTTGGTGGTTGTTGTTAGCGGCCACAAGAGTTATATAGCCATGGGTAAGCTGCAGCGCCTTAAAGAGCTAAGTTGAATACACTGCAAAGAAATGAAGAGCTAAGCTGAATACGCTGCAAAGCCATGAAAAGCTAAGACGAACGAGTTGCAATACCGTGAAGAGCTAGGATGAATTCAGAGTGCCTCCTTTTTCACCTCCACGTCCGAGAGGTCCCCAAAATAATCAGGGTAAATTCCTCTGGGTAGCGTCTAAGAATACCAGATCCGACACCTCAAGCCCCCACGCGCCACGCCTAATTAAGCTAATTGCCTAATTCATATGCAGAGAGACCGCTCAAAAATAATCCGATCAAATTCTCATCCCAAAGAACGTTAGTATCTAGTTGTACGATTATGTTAACATTTTCCTTGACAAATCTATAGTAATCAACAGGTAGGTTTCCCGTAGCTCAGTGACACCGTTCGGCTTAACCGAAAATACCAGAGTTCGAATCCTGGATGAGAAACACGTACGGTTATCTGTAGGGTATCTATAATTTATTCCAAGGATCAATGGCCCCGTGGCCGGGTCAGAGGCCAGACTTCCTGGATGACAGCCTGATTACTGCAGGCACCACAGCCCAGCTGATCAGGAACTGACTTGGGGAACCTATCTAGTTTCTGTTTTTGAAGACAGCCACAGTGGGGTGGCAATTACCCTCTTAATATACACACTACACCTCGGCTGCTCACTGCAGTACTTTGCATCGTCTGCTGAACCTCTTACTCTTGTAGGGAGTAATTTCGGTAAGTACCAGACGAGCCTGGCCAAAGACTGGGCTCTGGGAGTAGAAAAACTTCAACAGAAATATTACAAAACTTTTATAAGGCAACCATGTGGAGAGTTTTAGGTACATCAGGTGACTGTAGATAATGTCATGTAAAATAGCTAAAAGGGTGCATACACTGCTTATATTACCAACATCTAAACAATATACCCTTACCTGGGATCGAATCTTAACTATTCAACTGGCGCTGAATGATCCTTAAAAGGTTTAGCGGTTTCCCCATGAATAATAATAATAATATAATTAAATAAATAAATAAATAATGATAATATAAAGGCACCGGGCTGCAGGGACAATGATTGCCGGAGTCCTTTTCCAGGAACCTTCAGGCATAATCATCTTGCGACTACTTAACGTGTAGCAATCACACTGATACCTGGGAAAACCCCACCAGATTGCTTTTGTATTTTTACCCCGAGGGGCGAGATTATTGTGCAGCGTCACTCATCTTGAGTGAACATACCGCCTAATGACGCTACATTACAGATCAAATACCGGCCATGCCTCAGATGATATTAACGCTATTCTTCATTGTTTCAATTTACACACATCACTGTTTTCATATATATATCTATATATATATATATATATATAGATATATATATATATATATATATATATATTATATATATATATATAGACACACACACAGGCGTCACTATTAGGTATACCCTTTTAGTACTAGGAAGGGCCAGCCCCCCAGATGACCCCAGAACAGCCGTTGGAAACATTCCTTAGAGATCGTGGTCTATGTTGACACGGTAGCCTCACACACCTACTGCAGAGTTGTCAGCTGCATATTCATGCTGCGAATCTCCTGTTCCAACATAACTCAAAGGTTTACGCAAATTCGTATACTACCATATGCACATCGCAGCAAAAAATCACAATTCGTCAAACGAAAGACGTTTTTCCAGTTTTCAACTGTACAGTTTTGGTGAGCTTTTGTCCACTATAGTCCCAATTTCATGTTCTTAGCTGGCAGTAGTGGAACTCGGTGTGGTCTTCCGCTGCTGCAGCCCATTCACTTCAAGGTTCAACATGTTGTGCATTCAGAGATGCTTTTCTACATACCACTGTTGTAATGCATGGTTAAGCTTCTCTTTCCTTCCTGTTAGCTTGAACAAGTCTGGTCATTCTCTTCTGACCTCTCGCATTATCAAGGAGTTTTCGCACTGATAATGAGATTTTATTATTAAATAAATTTAAAATGGTCTGTGATCAATCTGCAAATTTTTTTTCTGGAGGGGGAGGGGGGGGGGGCGGAAAAGTGCAAGTTTTATGGGAGTTCGGCGTATGTGGCAAGTTGGGCTGCAGCTTAATTCCTTAACATTCCTCCACCAGCAACAAGACAACCATCATGAAAAAAAACTGCCTTCACAACGTACAATTATCTAGCCCTACTTTGCAGTTTTAACCTTCTTAAATTGTTCACAGACCTTCGACATAGCTGCGTTCATACGTGTTTTTGGTAATTCTTTATTCATAGGAAATACTTTAAACACTCACAGACACACGAACTCTTCTAGGAGTGGGCGAGCTTGACTGACTTGCACTTGGTGTCATGATATGCCAGACTGTTGGTGCTTACTACAATAAATAGTTAAACTGTTTATTATTTTTTGATCTTCAAGTACATAGTAATTGTGTATGCTACTGACGAACCCTGGCAAGTATGTCCGTAGTGGCTACGTGGGAAACCTTTGAGGACCGCAAATAGCAACAGCCTAGTAGATCAATATTCATACAAGGAAGTTCTGCCTGAGTAAAGAAGAACTACAGTAAGGATCGCCACACCTTCAATCTCCAACTCTATCTCATATCCCCTTCTCTCTGACTGTCTCTCTCTCCCTAAGTGTGTGTGTGTGTGTGTGTGTGTGTGTGTACTCACCTAGTTGAGGTTGCAGGGGTCGAGTCCAAGCTCCTGGCCCCGCCT
>NC_091358.1:10103681-10151181 GCF_038502225.1 Cherax quadricarinatus
ACTATTATCATATTTATATAAAGCACTAAAACCGTGTGGGTCACTCATTGCAAGAAGTTGTGGAGGCTCGATCCTCCGTCTGCTGAATGTGACTGATCCATCGATCCACACACACACACGTCGTGTGGGGTTCGAATGCTGGAATTGGGTATAAACACACATCGGACAGCTGGTAACCTATAATTATGAGTACCAAAGGAGGAGCACCAAGCCTGACCTGTCTTCTCTCTAACGTCTTGACTTGAACTGCCATGCCATGCCCGGAGGGCAAGCAGCATTCAAACATCATGCTATGGTCAGCAGAATGACTCCGTAATGGTCAGTGATCACATAGGGAGACAGTGAATAAGTAACGGCTGGTATGATTCACATACTACTAGCACTACTGGTAACTGATACTACTAATAGCTAGGCAATACTAACGTATGGTGTCCTAAAATACAGCTAACACAAACTAATAAGTTGATATTGTAGCAGACAACAGAAATACATTTTAAACTATATTATTCATCTATACAGGTTATTTACATTTAATGCCAACTCTGCTGGGGTGAAATTTACATATGCAGAATGGTTATCATCTCTAGGAGGATCAAACTCTGTTGCAATGGCCAACTCATGCCATGGTTGAAGCAGATCTGAATTGGTATTTACAAATGATACTTGAGGATTTCTCAATACTTGTCATGTAAGCAGGGAATAACGACATTCAGGTTGATTGTCTGAGTATTAGAGGTAGAGAGTATAGAGTCAGAAGGACTGTCAGAGTCTGTCACATTAGTCTGGGTAGGAACATCAACACATACTAATTTCATATGATCTAAATGTGAATCTTTATAATGACCAGTACTAATTTCTCTAACCTCATACTTATTGCCATTGATATGTTCAACTACTCAATAAGGACCAACAAAGTTTTGGTCGAGCTTAGGCATAGCAGATGTTTTGTTAAAGTTAGTCAGCATAACTCTCAAACCTACTTTAATTTTGGTCGGCTTTGTCGAGTATTAGTGACTCTTGTAAATTCTGCTGTTGATTTATGAAATGTTTCAGGGATTCTTCTAAAAACACTTTGAGCTAAGCTGGTACGAGTTGCTATAAAATCATCAGGGTTGTAATTTGGTTTCGGGTTGGATTATAACAACTCATAAGGCAAACGCTTATCTACACTGTACAACTCATAATGTGGAATGTCACCTAAAGAGGCACTGTAAGCAAAATTTATTGCACACTGAACATCAGGTATGACTTCATCCCAAGTTTCACTATTGGGGTTGATAGTGGCTCTCAAGACATCAAGTACTTTCTTAATTCATTCCACTAACCCAGTGGTTCCCAAACTGGGGGTAAATTACCCCCTGGGGGTAATTTAACCATTTTTGGGGGGTAATGGAGGGGTGACAGAAAAAAGTTATGAATTCTGAAAATCAAGAAAACAATGCGGTACCCGGTATGAGGATTATTGTTAACTTTGTCTTAGTATATAAAGTTGTAAAGTAAACCTATTATAAGTAAGTAATAAAGTTAAACCAAATAACAATAAACATCAAAAACTAATATATAGTATTAGAAAAGAAGAAATATATAGCTAAGTGTGTGGAAACCCAAAAGTATTTTGACAAGTATGCTTCAGGACAAAAGTCACTCAGTAGCCCAGATCGACCTGTCCAGTACGCGTCACTCACTTCCTGAGGCTGCCTCTATTTCACACTGTCAGTTTATCTGTGAGCATCAGCCGAGGTAGACATAAGCTGGTATGTATGTGTACTGCCCTGTGCAGTATATAGTTAGTATTTACCCACTGTTACTGTGAATTTGTAGCTATTATTAATTTTATATATAATGTATGTGTGGTTCTTACGTTTTCAATGGTTTTGCTAGGATTAGCAGAGTATGCGAGGCTGTATACGTTCACTTTTAGCCATATATATCAATAATAACAACATTTTGTGAAAGGGGTGACATGCTTTATGTGGCATGTTAAATTGGGTAACAAGCTGAAAAAGTTTGGGAACCACTGCACTAACCCATTGCTGGCAGGATAGTGGGGAACAATGGTTGATTTAGAGATCTTGTACAAAGTACACAAACTTTCAAGAATCTCATTACAGAATTCACCTCCATTATCGGTTACTAGGGACTTAGTAGTGGTATGCCTGCAGATTAAATGTTCTTTAAATGCTTTAGCTACTGTCTCTGCAGTCTTATCTGCAATAGGAATTAACTCACAGTATCTGGTGAAATGCTCTACCATAACACACACGTTTGTTGCCCTGGAGGGAACAATGGAAATAAGTTAACAGATCTAGCGTAACTCTTTCCCATTTTTCGCTAGTAATTGGATACACCTGGATGGGATTAGGCCCATTAATACTGCCTTTATGTTGCAAGTAGACACTACATTTCTTAGCATACTCCAAAATATCAATTGCCATACGAGGCCAGAAGTGTTTCAATCGGCCTCGTTTTACAGGACAATCCATACCAGGGTGTGCAACACCTGGTACATCGTGAACTAGCTGTAAAGCTACATTCACTAGTGACTATGGAATTACTAACTGGTATACCCGTCTGCTAGGAGTACCCAGCTCGGCTGTGCAATACAGTAATTCTTGGTTCATGACAAAGTCACTGGTGGGTGCTGGTGGCTTCACAGTTAGAATATCTTCCTGGAGCAGGAATCGAATCACACCAGAAAACATGTGATCTGTTCTTTGAGTATTCTTCACGTCCTCGGCACTAAATGGAGGGTTTGCAGTTACTATACTAACATGTCGAAATAAAGTATCTGCGACTACATTTGACTTGACAGGTAAGTGTTCTAAGGTAGGGTTGAACTCTTGGATAGTCAAGGATCATCTGGCTAACCTTCCAATAGGTTGTTTGTTCTGGAATAAAGGTATCAGTGGAGCACGATCTGTCAAGACATGAGCAGAGTACTGATATATGTCTCGGAAGTGCTTTAAAGGCCATACTATTGCTAAGGCTTCTTGTTCAGTTACTGTATAATTACGTTTATCCTTCGTAATGACTCGGCTAGCAAGTGCAACTGCGTTGTACTTGCCATCCGTCTTTGAGCTAGTACGGCACCTATGCCAACTGAACTAGCATCAGTTGTCAGATAGAAAGGCTTAGAAAAATCTGGAAATTTCAAAACTGGAGCAATATTAGCTTTTCTATGAGAGTTTGGAATGCTCTTTGTTGATGGAAGGTTCAAACGAAAGGAGCATCTGTCTTAAGCAACTCAGAGGAGCTGCTATGGAAGAAAAATTGGCAAGGAAAAATCTATAAAAACCTGCTAAGCCCACAAAGGATCTTACAGTATCAGCAGTTTTGGGAGATGGAAAATTTAACACTGCAGTTACTTTACTATGGTCAGTCGTAACCCCTCTAGGAGTGACTATGTGACCAAGAAACTTGATTTCTGATCTGAAAAACTGACATTTAGACAGTTTGATCTTTAAATTGACTTCTTCAAGGTTACCAAGTAATACATCAAGTCTTTTCAAGTGCGTATCCACGTCTTCAGACATTACAATCACATCATCTAAGTACACCATAAGTGCGTTACCTATGAGGCCTCTAAAAATATTAGTCATGAGCCTCGAGAATGTGATAGGCGAAGATCGTAACGAAGGCCATATGGAGGAAGTGATAATGACCTGTAGAAATGGAAAATGCGGGTAGCTCTTAGCTGTCCTCATGAAGAGGGACTTGCCAAAACCCTCGTAACAAGTCCAGGGTCAAAAAAACTATCTCTGATATTACGTAAAAGGTCACCAAGTACAGGAAGTGGGAAGCGAACTGGAATAGTTTTCGCATTAAACTTCCTAAAGTCAATCACTGGACGCCAAGTACCGTCCTTCTTAGGTACTAGAATCAAGGGAGTGAGAGATGGTGAATCAGTAACGGTTGGTATGAGGCATGTACTACTGATACTACTGGTAAGTGATACTACTGACACACACACACACACACACAATGCTCACTCACGCACGCAGGCACAATACCTGCACACGCACCTCATTCAACAGCCCTTCCCAAGTGATAGACCCTGGAAGGCAGGAATCATTAAAGTGGAACGTGAAGAATTAAGAGGCGGAGTCAGGAATTCTGGCTTGACTTTTACAATCCCATCTAGACGAGTGCAGTATACAACAAGCGTTTGGTTTACAAGGAATTAAACTACAACAATATAGTGACAGCCACTATTACCCTCCTGTCTGTTCATGTAAATCAGTGACTGGAGATATGTCAATTAAGGTAATGGGAACAAGTCCATTATCTGTCTTAGTGTTGGAGGTAATGACATTGGGAAGGGCAGGAGAGAGGAGCTGCTGGATAAGTACAGGTCAGCCATAGAAGTAGTTAGGTCTAAGGGAGGGATCCCAGTCATGTGTAGCATCTTGCCTAGAAAGGGAGTGGGCAATGAATGGATGTCTAGGGCAATTGGTATAAACTGATGGCTAGACAGGTACTGCAAGGAACTTGCAATCCCATTCATTGATAACTGGGACCTATTCTTTGGCAAATGTGATATGTATGCAAGGGATGGGGTTCATCTCTCTGGGGATGGAGTGACTGCTTTAGCCAATTCGACTGAGAGGGTAATTGATGACTTGTCTAGGAATTTAAACTGATAGATTATAGAGGTATGGGTGTTTGTGGGGAAAAATCAGGCTGCAGCATTAGGGTTAAAAACAGCAGTTATTACCGGGATGCCTCAAGGATATGATTAAAAGACAATATTCAAAATAAAGTTGCTAGTAATGGCAAATCAATTGATCAACAAACAAAGAGAGATAGTAAAGGGCAACGAGTGACTAGCTCCCTTAATTAAGGTTTACTATACAAATAGTAGGAGTCTAAGAAATTAGATAGATGAGCTAAGATTACTTGCAAGTGTAGGTAATATAGATATTATTGGTATAACAGAGACCTGGTTCAACCTGAAAGATAGAGAAATGCCTTCTGAATGCAACTATTCCACACTGATAGGGTCAACAGGAAGGGTGGTGGAGTGGCGATGTATGTAAGAGAAAATTTAAATTGTCTTAGACATGATATAAGATTAGAAACACCGAACACAGAATCGGTTTGGCTACAGTTTCTCGAGGGACGTGACAAATTAATTTTGGGTGTGATTTATAGGCCCCCAAACCTTGATAGGGAGTGCAGTAAGCTGTTATGGGACGAAATTCATAAGGAATCTAGATATGAAAATGTGATAATGCGAGATTTTAACTTCAGACAAATTGATTGGAACAATATGACAGGAAATCTCGAGTCTAGTGACTTTCTTGATACGGTTCAGGATTGCTTTTTAGAACATGTGACAGAACCAACTAGAGGAAACAATCTGCTAGACTTGGTTCTTGCCAACAAAGATTCACTAATTAATAATCTTGAGGGAAGTGATCACAAATCACTTAGTTTCAATATATCATGGAATTACCCAGACAACTGCAATCAAATCTCTGTCCCAGATTTTCGCTTGGCCGATTTCATGGGACTGAAAAATTACCTGGGTGGGCTAAATTTGGATGTCCTGACTATGGGTCAGGTAGGTGATCTTGGTTGCCAATATGACGTTTTTCCGAGCATAGTTCTAGCTGCCCAGGCAACTTCTGTTCCAAGTAGGGAAATTAGATCTAACAAAAATGATCCCAAATGGAAGAACAATAGATTAAAACATCTCACTGGTCAAAAGAGGCATATATAGGCGTATCAAAAGAGGGGATGGGCAGTTAAGAAATCAATATATTCAATTAAAGAGAGAAATAAAGAAAGGAATAAGAAAAGCAAAAAGGGATTACGAGGCTAAGGTCGCAAGGGATTCAAAGACTAACCCAAAAGGGTTCTTTCAGGCATACAGAAGATTAGGGACAAGATT
Source organism: Cherax quadricarinatus (assembly GCF_038502225.1). Taxonomy (NCBI): domain Eukaryota; kingdom Metazoa; phylum Arthropoda; class Malacostraca; order Decapoda; family Parastacidae; genus Cherax; species Cherax quadricarinatus. The sequence goes on from NC_091358.1 coordinate 10,109,575, forward strand.
GGCCCACTTAAGAGCAACTCTGGTTAGATCACTGACAGTGATAAGGATATGTGTGAAATTCTCAATGCCTACTTCCTCTCAGTTTTCCCCCAGGAAAATACTAGCGATATTCCTGAAATAATAGATTATGTAGAAGAGGATGATGATAAACTATGCACGATTGCAGTAACTAGTGACATGGTCCTCAGACAAATAGAGAAACTAAAACCTAACAAATCCCCAGGTCTTGATGAACTGTTTGCAAGGGTGTTAAAGGAATGTAAAGAGGAACTTAGCATACCTTTGGCTAATCTTTTTAACATATCACTACAAACTGGCATAGTGCCAGTTATATATATATATATATATATATATATATATATATATATATATATATATATATATATATATGTCGTGCCGAATATGTAAAGCTGGTCAATTAGCAAGAATTCATTTAAAATTAATTCCTTTCTAAAATTTTCTCTTGTACGTTTAAAGATATATTTTCATTAATGTTAATGTAAAAATTTTTAATTTTGCTCCAAAAGAATCTTAGAAAACTTACCTAACCTTATCATAACAAGAACAATTTATTTTAGCCTAAGCCAACTAAATATATTTTAGATTTGTTTACAATAATTTAATATTAAACACAGTGAAATATATTTTTTTCGTTAGGTTCAGAATGATCTTGGTGAAATTATTGCATACACAAATTTTCAATTGTCCTATATGGCAAGATGAGCATTGCTATTTAAGCCAAGATAGCAAGTTCTGCCTATTCAGCATATATATATATATATATATATATATATATATATATATATATATATATATATATATATATATATATATATATATATATATATATATATATATATATATATATATATATATATATTATATATATATATATATATATATATATTAGGTGACAGTGAAAAGTGTATCTGTTTGCATTTGACCTTTTTTTTAAACACAAAAGTAAACGTGTTGAATAAGGAACAGTTTACCTGGGGAGAAGACGAGTTGCAATTCCCACTCACTTGAGAAGGGAAAAGTTTGCATAGGGTCATAATCCCTTGACCTCTGGGGTCCCAACCCCGTGGTATTTACCCCCTCTCTTAACACCCACCCTCAAGCTATCTTTCCTCTCTCACCCACAACCTCATACCTCTGCTCTCTCACCCACAACCTCTTACCTCTGCTCTCTCACCCACAATCTCTTACCTCTGCTCTCTCACCCACAATCTCTTACCTCTGCTCTCTCACCCACAACCTCTTACCTCTGCTCTCTCACCCACAACTTCTTACCTCTGCTCTCTCACCCACAACCTCTTACCTCTGCTCTCTCACCCACAACCTCTTACCTCTGCTCTCTCACCCACAACCTCTTACCTCTGCTCTCTCACCCACAACCTCTTACCTCTGCTCTCTCACCCACAACCTCTTACCTCTGCTCTCTCATCCACAACCTCTTACCTCTGCTCTCTCATCCACAACCTCTTACCTCTGCTCTCTCACCCACAACCTCTTACCTCTGCTCTCTCACCCTCAACCTCTTACCTCTGCTCTCTTACCCACAACCTCTTATCTCTCCTCTCTCACCCACAACCTCTTACCTCTGCTCTCTCACCCACAACCTCCTACCTCTGCTCTCTCACCCACAACCTCCTACCTCTGCTCTCTCACCCTCAACCTCTTACCTCTGCTCTCTCACCCACAACCTCTTACCTCTGCTCTCTTATCCACAACCTCTTACCTCTGCTCTCTCATCCACAACCTCTTACCTCTGCTCTCTCACCCACAACCTCTTACCTCTGCTCTCTTATCCACAACCTCTTACCTCTGCTCTCTCATCCACAACCTCTTATCTCTGCTCTCTCACCCACAACTTCTTACCTCTGCTCTCTCACCCACAACTTACCTCTGCTCTCTCACCCACAACCTCTTACCTCTGCTCTCTCACCCACAACCTCTTACCTCTGCTCTCTCACCCACAACCTCTTACCTCTGCTCTCTCACCCACAACCTCTTACCTCTGGTCTCTCACCCACAACTTCTTACCTCTGGTCTCTCACCCACAACCTCTTACCTCTGCTCTCTCACCCACAACCTCTTACCTCTGCTCTCTCACCCACAACCTTTTACCTCTGCTCTCTCATCCACAACCTCTTACCTCTGCTCTCTCATCCACAACCTCTTACCTCTGCTCTCTCACCCACAACCTCTTACCTCTGCTCTCTCACCCACAACCTCTTACCTCTGCTCTCTCACCCACAACCGCTTACCTCTGCTCTCTCACCCACAACCTCTTACCTCTGCTCTCTCACCCACAACCTCTTACCTCTGCTCTCTCACCCACAACCTCTTACCTCTGCTCTCTCACCCACAACTTCTTACCTCAGCTCTCTCACCCACAACTTCTTACCTCTGCTCTCTCACTCACAACTTCTTACCTCTGCTCTCTCACCCACAACCTCTTACCTCTGCTCTCTCACCCACAACCTCTTACCTCTGCTCTCTCACCCACAACCTCTTACCTCTGCTCTCTCATCCACAACCTCTTACCTCTGCTCTCTCACCCACAACCTCTTACCTCTGCTCTCTCACCCACAACCTCTTACCTCTGCTCTCTCACCCACAACCTCTTACCTCTGCAATCTCACCCACAACCTCTTACCTCTGCAATCTCACCCACAACCTCTTACCTCTGCTCTCTCACCCTTCAGCTCCTTACCTGTACTCTACTCTTACTTCTGTTCTGTCACTTAAGCTTTTACCTCTGCTCTATCCCTTAGCTCCTTACTTTGATCACCCTCGCTTCTCACTTCTACTCAACCCCTCCTCCTGCTCCTTACCTCTGTTCCTTCCCATCCCTTCCCTCTGCTCCCATTCCTTGCTCATTACCTCTTCTCCAATCCCCTGCTCCTTCCCTTTGCTCCCATCCCCTGCTCCTTACGTCTGCGACAAGGCTCGGGAAAAACAAGAAGTCGGGTAATCATATTAATGTAGGATTTGCTTAGCATTGGCAATCTCTCGGTCCAAGAGGGAAATTGGATGGCAGCAGCGGAGGATCTGAGGCAGCGGCGGCCCCAAGATGAAGCTAATTGAAATTTCTCCAAAATTTAATATTCTTTGCTCGTCTCTCTGCCTGGAGCTCTTTCTTCATCTCACTCAATTCTGTCTATTTTTTCACCATTAAATTTATAAGAGCTGTTATCCTAGCTGAATCCCGCAGCTTGATTGGTAGCGCACTCGGCTCACACATTGAGGTCCAGGAGTCGATTCCCGGTACGGGTGGAAACCTTAGGACGTGTTTCCTCAAGACACCTGCTGTCCATGTCCGCCTAGCAGTAACACAGGTACCTGGGCGTTAGTCGACTGGTGTCATATCATGGGGACAAAACTGATCTAATTTGCCCGAAATGCTCTGCATAACACGCGGCTTTCTATATAGTATTATGTCATTGATGTCAGCTAGGTCTGTATACCTTGTACATGTACTTGTGGAAATAAAGATTATTATTATAAAGCTCGGTCTTATTTAAGGGATAGCATCATCCCAGAATATTATCGTAGCTCAGCTCATTTTAAAGCTCAACCTTATTTAAGGAAGAATACACAAATAACCCACACACGGAAACGTTTCCTCTAATATATATCCTGTACTGTACATAAGAGTCGTTTTCTACATCCTGTCGGTATCACCATACCATTTCTTAAACCAGTGTCTCGAGTGGAGGAGCTCAATGGCACTAGAAATGAGCTCCACACTTATACCGCTAAGAACAAAACAGATCCAATACACAAATGACCCGCACATAGGAGAGAGAGACGCTTTTCCTTCCTTATATGCGGGTTATTTACATATTGTTCAAGTCACGGCACTGAGACTTTCTTTAAATAAGATGCAGGATTGAAAAAGTGCGACTCCTTCTACAGATGATGATGATGAATCACTGAGCTTCTCAAGATTCTCGCAGTTTCTCAAAAAAAAAAAAAATGCAGGCTACAGTGATAAAACTGAATATATCATAGAGTATACAAAAAAAAAAAAAGAGAGAAAGAAGTCAGCAATAAAACTAAATCGAAAATACGTTGTCATTTACAAAACCCTAGACAAAAACCACATTCCTTTCTTTAAGGTGATGGAATTTACACTGATGACAATAATAAAACTGCGCATATACAAATGTGTTGAGTGACCTGTTAATCAGACCAAAGTTTTACAATCGAAATTAAATTTTTTCACGAATGGATTAAAGATGGAAAAATCCAAACAATTTTTCACTCGAAACCCTTCCAACATCTCCAAAATTTCTGACATAACCCTAACTCCACTCGACTTTGCTGAAGTCGCTGACAGCATAGTAATGCACCCTGCCCCAAAATTCCTCTAACTCCCTATTCACAAAAAAAAAAAAAAAAACATTATATCACATGCCTTAAATATCCTATTATGACGGAGCTCGTGTGATAATGTAAAACTCTTTCAAATATTTTGATAATTGTAAAACAGCAGCATTATAGAATAATGGTATGGTGATAAACAAGAGGAATCGTTTCGCCCAGATTGGCTTCTTCAGTACCAGTGAAGAAGCCACTCGTGGCGAAATGTTTCCTTCAATAAATATCCTGAACTATACATAAATTTAGTGTTTTTCCACATCAGTGAAAAGCTCTGTTCCTCAAGGCACAGTACTCGCTCAAATTCTTTTTTTTTATATATCCGACATAAGAGATGAAAGTCACAGCACAGTATCATCCTCTGCAGATATTAGCACTGTAAAGAGTGGCAAGAAGAAATTGGACAAGTATCTTCACCAGGTGCCAGATCAACCAGGCTGTGATGAATATGTGGGTCAGCGGGCAACCAGCAGAAACAGCCTGGTTGACCAGGCAAACACCAGACGAGCCAGGCCTATGTTTCACACCCATTTACCAGCCTACAACCCACCGCGTGGTGTTCCTCCTATGCCTGGAGCATGGCAAGAAACATCTGCTGGCGTGCGAGGTTATATACCGTGCTGTCTACTAGGCTAACGTGGAACTGGTGGCAGCTGGACCTACAGCAGGTCGTGACAAGAGCCACTGTTGGCTTACTGATTTTCGCCACAAGGTTAAACACCTCCCATCTTTTCTTGACAACAATGGCAACTGCCTAAACGACTGTCAACTTCTCCTTGACAGTGCCAGTGTAAACGACTGTCAACTTCTCCTTGACAGTGCCAATGTAAACGACTACCACATTCTCCTTGACAGTACCAGTGTAAATGACTGCCACATTCACCTCGACAGCAACCCCGCCTACCTGAACGATTCTCCTTTTCTTTGAAGGAAACACTACCCGTCTAAATGAGTGTCGTCTTTTCTGAGGCAACAATGTCTAAACGACTATCATCTTTCACCTGAAGGGAACACCACCAGGCTACATCCTTACTATCACAGTATTCTGCTTCACAACATTCACACGAGGTGTCACTATGCAAATATCCAGACAGCCTTATGACATAAATAACTCAGCATTCTAGCAAGAGCTAAAACACAGTCGAGAAGCCATAAAAATCTCGGTGCTGGAAGGAGGGGTAAGAGTAAAGGGGAAGAGAAAGGAGAGTAGAGGAATGATGAAGCATGGGGAGGAAAGGGAGAGATAAGGAGAAAGGGAAACAGAGAGGGGAAAGGGGAAGGAAGGGAAAGAAGGGAGTGATTGATGGAAGAGTAAAAGAAGGATGGGAAAGAGGAAGGGAAAGGGGCAAAAAGGGAGTGACTGATGGAAAGGAAGAGTAAAAGAAGGATAGGAAATAAGGTAAGGAAGGGGACACCGGATAAATGGAGATAAGAGGGAAGAGAAATTAGGGAGAGGAAGGATAAAGGGAATGAAGAAAGTGAAGATTATAGGAAAAGAGGGAGAGAGGGACAGAACATGAGACGGGGAGAGAGAAAATATTGGAGATTAGGGCTGTTCCAATGTATCAGTATCGGAGGGTATTGGATAATTTTGCTGGTATCGGTATCAGCAAAACTTTTGGTATCGACCCATCCCTATTGAAGCATACTTTAAAGCTACAAGACGATGGAAGAATCCTAGTAAAGAGCAAGCTAGGAGGAAACCTAGTAGAGGGAGCTAGAAGGATGCCTAGTACAGTGAACTAGGAGGAAACCTAGTAACGGGAGGTAGGAGGAAGCCTTGTAAAGAGGGACCTGGATGGAAACTTAGTAGAGCGAGCTGGGTGGAAGCCTAGTAAAGAGGAAGCTGAGAAGATGCCTAGTAATGAGGAAGCTGCGAAGAAGCCCAGTAAAGAGGAAGATGAGTGGATCAATCAAGCAGGGGGCCTGGTCTGGAACCGGGTGGCGGGGGCAATGACCCCCAGGAGACATCAAATGGTGGTCATCGGGTTGTCCAGTGGTAGATAGGCAGATGTTAACTGACAAAGATGCAAAGCTCCTGGAAAGTGAAACGTCCCCACAATAAAATGTCACGTTAGTTGCATCTGTGTCCATTTGCCAAACATTTTATCGGTAATTCTACCATTATTACTAAAGGTAGGCAGAAGTTCGTTCTGTACTAAACATCAGATCCGACAGTCTTGTGTATGCTAACCTAAATCCAGGTTGACTCACCCAGCTCACAGTTTCGTCAGATACACACAGAATCTGGTTCACTCTAAATTCACTTTTCCTAAACATTAAAGTTTTTGTTAGATTCCCTAACAAAGACACACTTCTTGTTCCGGTTGTGAAAGCCAGTAACGGTTCACTAGTTCAAAGAAATGAACGTCTTAATTTTTAGAGGGTTAACCCTTAATGATTCAACATGTGAATCTTCCCTACTTCAAAAAAAGGGTAACGCTGTAGGCCATTAGGCTTGCTGCAGTGTTCCTCCAGTCTTACGTTCTTTTGCTGCACGAGCAAGGCTTCAATTATGCACAACGCAGGTCATCATTCAACATACAACAGCCTGCGGGGTGATATCAACTCTTAATTAAGTACTGCAATAAGTTTTGTAGGGGTTTTGACTGGGCAGAATTCGATGACCTGTAATATTTTTTATTAATAAAGCATTAAAACGTTGGGTTATTCAGCGCTTTAAACATGAGGGACGGGGAGTAGGGGAGGTCCAGGATCAACCACCCTACCTTCTCTAAATCTCTTCAAATTTAGTGTTTAGGGTTATCTTAAGATCTGAACTTACGTTTGTAACCTTAGTTCAGTTTGATTTGTAGGTCAAAAGTTCTGACACAAGTCATTTTGAGGTCACGCGACGATAAGCATTTCCTTGAAACATTACAACTATATATATTTCGAATCGACAGAGTACAAGGATTTCACTGATATAATTATTTTCCTAGATGACCTACACAATTTAGCTTTTAATTATTTAACTGAGGTCTTCCTCTGACTTACCAGTCCGCCAGCTAAAAACTATCCAACATGTAAACAAAACTCACGCGTTTTGCTAGACCTCTGCGTACCTCACAGGTCAGCCACCTATGTACACAACATATTTATAAACCAAGGAGTCGAAATTCTTTTTCAGTCTATGAAAGTGTGAGCCTAGATTCAACCCCTAAGATAAAAGGCTCACCTGCTTGCAGTAGCGGAGGATATCCACCTTGTCCTTGAGACAAGTAACCTTTGAGTTGGCGTCGGTGACCCATCGTCCGGTCTGGGTCATGTACTGAGCGTGGTACTGGTGGTTGCGGCCCGCACATACCATGGCAACCTGGGGCTCGAACCTGGGCCCGGCCTCGCCAGCGGACACGCCACTCTGTAATAAAGCAAACTCTTTATAACCCCAGTGGTCGACAGAATTCTCTAGCATCGCATAAAAGCTGCACATAAATCATTAATACAATCATGCAAAATGTGGAAACGGGGTAATCCGCTTGGTGATAAACAAAAAATAACAAAATAATGTAGGACCTATATATTTCAGCATTCTTTTGCTCGTTTAATTTATGACTCCAAGTGGGTCTGTTTCCACTGACTGGTGTTTATTACAATACCAACATTGCAATGTAAAATATATATTTAAAGGAAGGGGAATAGTTAAACTCTCGAAACTGGCCACAGGTATACTACACAACTCTTATGGTGATAATAAAGGGAAAGTACTGTACTGTGTATTTCAACCTCACGATGAAAAGGTCTCTGTGTAAGGCTGAAATATACAGTACTTCGTTTGTTTTGTCTCCGCGTGTGTTTGTCTGGAGAATACTCCAGGGAATCCTCTCGTGGCTCTTGGTGGTCACTTGCGTCATCATCGCCCCTGACTATGAATGAATTCCCACTGCAATCTGTCATGTGACATGATTGTGAACAGCTTCGAGGGCTCTTCTAACCTCGGCCTGAAGCCCCATCTTATTTTTGATACAACACATGTTATAACGCTCTGGTATTTGTCATTTTTCCAAAAATACCCCACAGTCAACCTTGTTCTGCACATATATCTTTCAAAAAATGAGTATTATGAGAACGTTCAGACACTGACGATAGGTAACGTGAAACAGAAAGAACGTGTGAAAGGAGGATAGTTTGCTCACTGAGTCCCCGGCTCAACCACAATGGTACATACATTACTTACTCATTGGGATGCATGATGTTACTGTTCCCTGCAGTGCATGCTTAGGGTACTACACCACGATGATGTGCGCATATACACGTGCGCCTCCCTCACCTGTCTGCCCCTTGCTTAAAAAAAAAAAAAAAGATGCGAGGGGATGGTAAATGTTCTGCAACACTTGAAGGTGATTAGTTTTCTATGTTGGGAAAACGCAGAATCAGGGACCGGTGATCCTGTTGACGAACCTCCTGAGTTGTATGGCAGTTACCGAGATAAAATAAGATTACGGATCAAATGTAGAAATGCAAGTATTGTGACGACGTTTCGCTCAATGTAGAACTTTACCAGAACGAAACGTCTTCATAATTTAAACTTTCTCTGCATCTGTACTTTTTCTTCAATACAATTGACGGTACACACTTGTTTCCAAGATTGTGAACCAACAAACTATTTAATAACACAAAACACAAGAAGGAATACCGACTGAACTAGGCGCTCGGTAAAACACATCTTGAATATTTCCAGATTTAATTCCAAATTACAAAAGTGACGAACAAAGACGGTGGAAAGCGCAAGAAAGGGTAACTGAGATCCGTACCTTTATTAATAAACAAACCATGGAGGGGATGCGGGGTTGTTAAGACTTAAAAGCACTTGTCTCGTTCTCTCATGAATACGAACTCTCTTTTAACTTTTCGGATACTAATCAAATTTGATACTCAAAGAAATCTTTGATCAGCAGTCAATAACTTTAAACAGTAAAACTAAACTTTCAGGAATAAAAATGCAGCACAAATATGGTTAAGATTTCTCTGCAGTTATATAAGGATGAAACACACCTTGAGTTACTTCCGGAGATCACTGCCCCCGCGGCCCGGTCCCAAACCGTAAGTACTAAAACTAAGCAAATGTTTAATAAACAGCTGGACAAGCATTTGTATATATATCTGATTCTACTTAGATACTCTGCAGGGACACTGTGGTCAGTGAAATCTTGACGTTGGTTTAGGAACTATCTCAGGACAAACAGTTGACCGGGGAGAAGTTTATTGAGTTAAATGTTTCTAACAATTTCATGAACTGAGGTGTAACAGAGATAGGTGTAGAGCCCTCCCCTCCTCCCTCCAACTGCACCTTAGTATTCCACCTCTTCCCTTGCATATGTGTTTTATCTTCCCCTCTACACCCCAACATTCCGTCACTAGTGTTGCAAGTCTCCCCCCCCCCCTTTCCTCTTCCTCCCAGTGTCCCTTCCACACAAGTGCTCTCTTCTCGTATCTTCGTAGAAACTCCAGAACCCTAGTACTCTCCATCCCTTACACTGGTGTTCCCACATATCACCTTCCAGTGATCGACCCCCCCCCCTTCCGCAAATCAGTGCTTCCCTCTCCTCCCTCACCAGTGTTTCAACCCCACCACCACCCGTGTTTCACCCACCTTTCATTCACTGCACAATTTGCTTAAATAAATATGCATGTGTTTTGACTTGCATAGCAAGGCGACGTATGAGGCTTTAATCAAACGTGTTGTGTTTGTGCATGTGCTCACAAACACGTGCTTGTTGGGGTCTAATCACAGCTCCTGACCCCCCCCCCCAAAAAAAAAACAGTTTTGGGTAATATAAAAACACTTAGAGCAGAGCAAGCCAATCTTACGATGATGTTTCATCTTAATAAAGCCTTAATCTCTTCTAAGCGTCTTTGTATTAGCCATATTTGTGGACACAATGTTTCTCAACGAACCAGCTTGACTCATCCCTGGCCCCCAGGACCTATTGTGCCTTATTTGCGCCTATGTATCATACCTTTCTTCTTTTCATGTATCGTCTGTTAGTCTAGTATTTTTATAATAAACAAAAGTAGGTAATCGGCAGCGTGCTGCTACTCTTACTCTATGCAAGTCACACAGTGAGACCAAAAGCCACTTACGTTACCCTACCGTATTTCCTAATAGTTGATTGACTTCTTAAATCAGGTAATGAAATTTGTAAGCCTACCTGGAGGTTGTTTTGAAGGTAAACGCCCCCGCGGCCCGGTCTTCGACCAAGCTTCCCGGTGGATCAGGGCCTGCTGACATATGCCTGAGTTCAGATACTTAAATAGGGCTATGAGGATGCTGTAAATTAGTCTACTGTGGTATCAGTAGCTCCACGAGCTTCAAGGGTTTCGTTCCGGCAGGACTGGAGTTACTACTGCCTCAGTATGGCTGGGTGGGACTAAGTGGTGTCAGGGGGTCACGTGAAATGGTAACTGGTGGGTGGCAAGGAATAATTGAGAAGAGGGAGAGGGAATGGAATAGGAGAAATGCTAGTAGGGCACAGGCGGGGGCGTGCATCTCAAAGTACTCGCCTAGGTGCGTTTGCAGGAGTCTGGCCATAGCTCATGGTTTTTCCTCTCCACTCTTTTCGACCGACTGACTCCAGGTTTCAGACCTCCGTCTAATGCGTTCCATGTACCACCTGACACTGAAAATATAATTCTTAACGTCCTTACAGTTGATCTGTGTCTTTAAATGACATCTGTGTCCCCCGATACCCTTCTGCTTGTTTCCTACAGTTGTCCCACTCTAGTTCAGTGACTACTCTAGTGCTCTGTTTGTGGACCTGCCTCTGCTTCCGGCTAAAACCATAAGTCTGTTACGAAGTTTGCCTCTATTCTCTGCATTCCGTTCATGTGTGCGCGCATGCGAGAGAGTACGTGTATGCCGTCATGCAGGGAGTATGACTGAGGCAGATAAAACGTAAATTAGCAATGCGGGCAAGAATGCGAAACATTACTTCAATAAAACAGGTCCGGGATGCATATCTTTCACTGTGAGGCTGCAGTTGGTGAACCACATTGTTGCTCACAACTAACTCACTGAAGAAAACAAGCAATATATATAAACTTTGGCCCACACGTTTACCCAGTCAATTTGACCCCCAAATATGACTCGCCAGTTTTCCAGCCAATTTAGCCTGCCAATTTAACTCGCCAATTCCTCCTACGGTCGTTTTCCGAACAGACAAGACACAAATATGTAGGAAGGATTTACCCAGCACGCTGAGCCTAGATTATATCCGCCTGGTGACAATCTTTGAAGAAATAAATCCGGAACGTTACTACTTAATATCTTGGCTAAGCAATCTGGAGTAAGATAGTCGACATTCACGGCCTGGCCAGGTATCCCCAGCGACAGCAAGATATATGACGAAGCAATTTATTCAACATGAACACACTTTTATGTAAGCCAAAAAAAAAAAATAATTTTCCTCCCGAGTGACGTACAGGCAAACTGATTTTGATATTTTTTTTATCCTGGTCATTGGGGCGTCAACTATCTGGATTGGTATGTACTATCTCAACCTCTCCTTTAACGACCTTAAATTTCCCAGCATGGTTTCCAACGTTCATTTTATGTGTGTTTCCTGCATTGTTTTTAAATTTGTTTCCTATTTTAGGTTTGGTTAAAGAATAAACAAAAATGAACAAAAATAATAACCATATGGATAACACCTGTCAATGCTCAGTAATAACCTACGTGGAGACAAACTCAGGAGATTAATTGATCTGTATATTTCGACCCATAAAGAAGTCGAAATATACAGATCAATTAATTTCCTGAGGTTGTCTCCATGTGGGTTGAGCAAAAACCACATATTTAACCACAGATACGCAAAATAAAAGAAAAAACAAAACGACCGCGATACGTCTGGCAAGGAGGTGGGAATGGAAACCCACGAGACATTCAAATCTGAACATTTTTCACCGGTGCTGCGAGAATGGGATAACTATCTTTAAGACGGTATATTCACTCACAGGATGAGTAAGGTTGCCAATAGACTCATCCTTCACGGTACGAATCTAAAACCTTCTCTGGCAGCCTGGCCTGACACCACAACCAGACTATTCGATATTTTAACACTAGATATCAGAAACACTACTGGGACACGTGTAGAAATCATGAGGAAATTGGTCAAGAGGAAATTAGACAAGTATCTTCACCAGGTGTCAGATCAACCAGGCTGTGATGGATATGTGGGTCATCAGACCACCAGACGAGCTTGACCCATGGCCGGGCTTCGAGAGTAGAAAAACTCGGAATTCATCAAAAATTCGGAAAGATTCCTGCCCTCCAAATAGTACGCGCATTTTCCAATCCGTTGCAGGGTGTCAATCTGAGCACGATGTTCACCGATATCCAAATTTACGTCTAATTAACCGCCAATAAGATACATTACATAAACAAGAGGTTTACGTCTGGCTACAGGAGACGGCCGTCAACTGAGGAGTTGGAAACCTCAAGTTCGTTACCATCGTCTCAAGAGTCTAATTTTTAAATGAGGTGTAGAACTAAGGTTGGGTTGGTCAGCGGATAATTAACCGCTAAACGAGGCATCACCTGAATAAAACTAAATAAAAAGGGAGTGTAACAACAGAGGAGCGCGAGGTGGCGCTCACAATCCAGGCACAGAACTAGATAAATCATAATTACAGAGTTACACAAAGTTATGTGGGTGTAAGATTTAACTTTCTGGTGTGTGGGTGTTACCTTAGGGCCCCACACTCTCAACTTCCCCTGCAGGCAAAGCTCTGTGAAGCTCTTCGTTGATCCTATCACCTCCCCATGCTCACTTCAGCCAACAACAGCCTGGCTGATCAGGCTGTGAGGACTGAACCTTGGAAAGAGGTCACAGGTATGGTCTTAGGCGTTGGATAACAGGTTCCCCCCCCCCAACGCACACTAACCAGCATCTAATATTGTAAATGACAGCACTAGCTAAGATACCAGCTGGTTAGGCTTGGATGTTAGGTCAAGTTAGGTTAGTTTTTTACTATTAGCAAAATTGGATACATCAATTGTAACTATTCTATATGATAGAAGAAGATAGCACACTGCTTATATATCCTATTTTCCAAATAAAAACCTAACCAAAATTAACTCGCTAGTATTGGTTGTAGAAACAGTGTGCCTCAGAGTTTATCACATAGGTTAGGTCTGGACGAGTTAGATTTGGACACAGATTACTGACTATACCGACTATGTTGGGTCGCCCGGCAAATGATTAACACCTATCATATTGAGCATGCAAGTTTTTGCAGGCTACTGTAATTCGCTAGTCAAAATTATATTCACAAAAAAGGGTCATACAACGCCTGAAGAATTGGATAATCATATTTTATCACAAGAAGGAGAGGCAGATTCAATTCCTTGGACGAGGAGCCATTCAGCACCAAGTCACATACCCCCACCTTGAAAAGACTGATAAGAGACTGGGTGAAGCGCTCCACTGAATTTACATCAGTGACCATAATTTTTAAAGGGGTGGACCGGTAAGCCAGCGGAAGGCCTCGGTCATATGACAGAGAGCTCCAACGGCGGGTCATCATGTAACTAAGATCCGCGTCGGGAAACACTTGTCCTGTTTCCTGACGAGCATTACTTAACCTAAGCTCTACTGAAGACATGCTATACTATTCCTGTGACTCGTGGAATCGTAATAACACGACTGCAAACAAATCAGGGAACGGGTGGGATTTGAACCAAAATGAGTCCTAAAACTCACAGGCCAGTACGTTAGGACTCACTCTCCATGGATTCAAACCCCACCCATTCCGTGGTACTATTCCTGTGATCGGTTTTGAACATTCTTACAATTTTGTAGTCCGATCTGAGGCCCGGAGCGAGAAATATAAGAGAATGTATACAATAAATCCAGTGCAAAGCAGGGGCGCCGTGGTAACAACAAGAGAACACTATCACAAAATATCAGAAACACTGATGGAGGAAGAGGAAACTGGACATGTACCTCAACCAAGTGTCGGATCAGCCAAGCTATAATGGATATATGGACCGGCTGGCCGCCGGCAATAACAGCCTGGTTGATAAGGCAAGTACCAGACAAGCGGTAGATACACTGTAAGTAGTCCCTCTCAGCAGAAAGCATAGGTATAAACCATAAGAAATATATCTGCCTTTTCATAGTACAAATTCTAGTATTGTGTGCTATGTACCTCTCCAGTGTACTAATACCCCAGTGTGTATACTCCTACCTTTCCCGTTTACTAAAAGGTCATTTATCGACCTTTCCCATGCACATGCACCTACTTTCTGCCTTCCTCGCTTAGAAACATCTGGTATCCACCTTCCCCGTGTCTAGTATATCAACCTACGTCAGCAGCGTGTGCTCCACCTTCCCCACCATCCTCAGCCACCCAGGGAGACAGCAGGTGCGGCAAGGATGGCGGATAACACCTCACCTCGCCAGCCCATCACGACAGCTTCCGGCCAATCCCGGCAGCTGTGGTTCCAGCTTAGCAGCTGTAGTCCCATGCTAACAGCTGCGATACCATCATGGCAGCTGCGGTCCCATTCCAGCAGTCGCGCTCCCATCCCAGTTGGTGGTGTCTCATCTCAGCAGCTGTATCATCATCCCAGCAGTTGGTATTCCATCTCAGCAGCTGTGGTATCATCCCAGTAGCTGTAGTCTTATCCTGGCAGCTGTGGTCCCATCCCAGCAACTGTGATCTTATCCCAGCACCTGTGGTCCCATCCCAGCACCTGTGGTCCCATCCCAGCACCTGTGGTCCCATCCCAGCACCTGTGGTCCCATCCCAGCACCTGTGGTCCCATTACAGAAACTGCGAGACATTACATCCGAGGCCTTAGTATATTAATGATATACAAAACAAAAAGGAGGATAAATAAGACGTGCAAAATACTAAAGAAATAAGGTGTTGCACATGTGTCTTATCTACACATGAGACCGGCGTCCCATTCTGGCAGCTGTGGCCCCATCAGAACAGCTGCGACCTATCTGGATAGCCCATCCCGGCAGCTGTGGCCCATCAGGGCAGCTGTGGCCCATCAGGGCAGCTGCGGCCCCATCAGAACAGCTGAGGCCTATCTGGATAGCCCATCCCGGCAGGTGTGGGCCGCAATGTGTGAATGATGTGGGGAGAAGCGGAGACATGCATTAAATACCGTGAAGGAGACGACACACCTGGGTGGAGCTCTTTGTCAACACCAGCTGCAACACAAAGCATCAAGCCAAGTGCAAAAATTGAGAGGTGCTTTGAGAAGCAGGGACTGAAGAAGAGGTGTGAGGCAGGGCAGAGGGGAAGAGAAGGGGCAGAGGGGAAGAGAAGGGGCAGCAAGGGATGGAAGGAGGGAGAGGTGTGAGGAAGGAGGGAGAGGCGTGAGGAAGGAGGGAGAGGCTTGAGGAGGAAAGGTGGGAGGAAGAAACGGAGGGAAGGATGGGGAAGAAATGAGAGGGAGGGAAAGGAGACCGAAGGGAGGGAGGGAGAGGATTCTGGGGAGAGGGAGGGAGGAAGTGGCATCTGGAGAGAGGGAGAAGCATCTGGAAGAGGAAGGGGGGGATGAGGCGTCTGGGCGACGGGAGGGAGAAGGGGAGATGAGACAGGGAGAAGGGGAGATGAGACAGGGAGAAGGGGAGATGAGACAGGGAGAAGGGGAGATGAGACAGGGAGAAGAGGAGATGAGACAGGGAGAAGGGGAAGAGGAGACAGGGAGATGAGTAAGGAGAAAGAGAGAGGGGGTGAGGAAAGAGATAGGGAGAATTGGATGGGGGAGGTGATGTAAGTAGGAGAGGGAGTAAAGCCGGGTTGATCCTTGGTAATGAAGACTGGTAGAGCTGTAGTCAGCCTCCGCTAACAACATATTACCCTGCCCGTGTCAACAACACACTAGCTACCTTCTCCACCCAACACATTCCACCATTTTATCAAAATCACACAAAATATACAAACTGTAGAAGAATGTACTGTAGCTTGTCCCACGGTATACAGTATGCACCGAGAGGCACACATCTCAAATGTACACCAATAAGTGTGGACTCTTGTGAAACACCGAAAGGTATTTATACACCGAGAAGCGAGTATTTCAGTGTAGTATATATAATGACATGTGTATATCTCAGTAAATATACCGAATATACTTTAATCCCTACCGAAGGGATTAAAATACTTGTGTACAGGTGATACACAGTCTTAATGATCCACATTCAGTCGACAGGCTTGTAACGTAGCAATCCAAGTTCGTTCCACATTATTAGATCCATGGGGAAGTGGTAAGTCCATAAAGGTCATACAGCGCCTGAGGGAAGAGAGGTCATCGGGTTTAATCCAAGCGAGGGGATGTGAGGGACTTACCATTGATAATGTCAGAAGATTTAGCGTTCAAGGATAGCAGTAGTGTCGTTATTACACACGCAAGTAACAAGCTGGATAACCAGAACGTTTAAAACAAAATATGCTATGCTTATGAAGATTCTTTACCGCATTTTCCGGCATATAAGGCGCACGATCATAAGAGACATAAGGCAATGTTTCCAAGCAGTTGTAACAACGTTAGTAAACAAGTGATATCGCATAACACAAAGCCTACCCCTAGACCCTGACTTTAAGCATATAAGGCGCAGGCTGATTTTTTAAAGACTTTTTGTGGGAATAAAACAGCGCCTTATATACCGGAAAATACGGTACTTCACATGTCCTCTCTAAATTCAAACACTGCTGCACACTAACAGCCTCATTAAAGCAGGCGAAATCGCTTAAGTAGATAATGTAAAGTGCGCTTTCATTGCCGGTATAAATTCAATCAAGCACCTAAATTATTGGAATTGTTTGCAGTCCTTCGAATTGTGCTTCCTGGAACGTAGGCGAGAAGATGCACAACTGTTTACACCTAAAAAAATTCTGGAGGGATTGTACCTAAATCTGCAAACCGAAATCACTTACGAGAGCCAGAGGCTCGATACATGGAGCAAAATACCCTCAAAGAAGGGATGCAACGTGTACAATAAGAGATAACACAATAAGTGTAAGGGGACCAAGACTCTCCAACAACTGCCCTTCATACATAAGGAAAATTATCAACAGGGCCCTTGCTGTTTTGAAGAGGGAACTTGTTAAATTCATTAAGTTCCTAATCAGCCGGGCTATGGTGGAACAAGCCGCCAGGTTGATTAGGCCATCAACCAGACGGTCTGATATGGAACCGGGCCGCTGGGGCGGTGATCCCCGTCACTTACATACAAGCACCACTATTACCACCACCAAACAAAAGTTTTACACACCCAACATGCTACTCAGCCATTCTTCCTCGGTTCACAACTCTAGTAAACTCTTCAAGTCCCCAAACTTAACAATTAAAACTTTTGAAAAAATACTACAATGGAAGGAATTTCTCCATGATAAAATATGTACTTCATGAAGAGATAAACCAGTATGAGTCACTCAGTGCAAGTAATAGTATAGGCTCCATCCTTCGTCCACTGTCGGCGTCCCTGTCTCTCTCTATCGGAGATCGCAGAGATCATTTGCCTCCATGTCAACAGCCGTTTGAAAGTCAGCCTACATGTAATTGATTCCGATCATCATCGCCCACCGGTGCTGTCCCAAACCAGGCCTTCTGGTTGATATCCTGACTGAACTGTTAGTGCTGGCAGTACGTAGCTCAACGCAGGCTCCACAGCCCGGCTGATCATGAACTCACTTGATGGACTTACAAAATTCCCTCTTGTAGACGGCAATAAAAGTTTTACCACCGCCGAGTGAAGTCCAAACAACAGATTTCAAACTACCCGAACAATTCTTCTTTCCAATTCTATACTTTGTTATTAAAGCCCATTTTTTTCTTCAATAGTTAAACGCGCTAAATTTACTCGTCGGGGGCATACAGGGTTGAAACATTTACAAATTAAAAAAAATGTTCTGGCTCTTTAAAAAAAAATGCTGACCTCTTCGTCAATGGACCGTGCATGGGAGACACTAGTCTCTAAAACACGCCACATGAAGGACATACCTGAGACAGGTTTATAGGTTTCTTCTACCCTCGAGGCCTGGCCAGAAGCCAGCTTCGTTCAATGACATAGTCACCCAAGCACAGCTCAGCCTCCGCACCAAATAAAGGTAACTCAGCTCCGTGGAAAACATATGGCTAAGTCCAGCGAAGTGGGAGAGGGAAAACAAAGAAAATTTGCTACAGCAGAGATATTAAAACGGGTAACACAAGGTAGAGAGAGAACAGTTTTGTTTATAAACACAAGGGTGTGATTAATGCTCAGCCAGTGAGGAAATACTGAAAGATCAACAATCTTCCAGAACATAACTCAGTTATACTTCATGGAGATAAAAGGTGTTAGTGATGTTAATGGTTTCGCAAGGTGTACATATTATCAGTATATACAGATGTACGAGTATATCCTAGTACATACGCAGCAGTGGATATTTCAGTTTACACAGATTTTTATTTCACTGTATATAGACTTTGTCTCCTTCAATCTCCAGTGAAGGGATCAAAGTAGTATTCCGGACTATTAGTGTACAGTTGAATTACAGTCTCCTGGAGGAGAGAGCAGCACAAGGAAGCAAGCTGTGAGAACAACAATACACATTCTGCGTTTTTGGCAAAAACAACATGTAAAAGCCTCGTGTGCACGGATCACGGTATTTATTAAGGGAACGTTTCTGCATCACCATACCATTTCCAACATTACACACTAACCAAGTCAAGCCGCCCCCTTCCCCACACACATAATATACATACATACGTTGTGCCCAATAAGTAAAACTGGTCAATTAGCAAGAACTCATTTAAAATTAAGTCCTTTCTAAAATTTTCTTTTATACGTTTAAAGATACATTTTTTCATTTATGTTGATGTAAAAATTAATAATTTTGTACCTAAAGAACATTAGAAAACTTACTTAACTTTACTATAACAAGCGCAATTTAATTTAGCCTAATCACACTAAATATATTTTAGATGAGTTTACAATAATTTAATAATAAACAAACAATGAATTTTTTTTCGTTAAGTTCAGAATGATTTTTGCCAAATTATTGCATACACAAATTTTCGCTAGCCTTATTCGGCAGAAAGAGCGTTGCTATTTACGCCAAAATCGTAAGTCCTGGTAGTGAAACTTACAATATCTCTGAACAGACCTTGGATAATTTCAAGGGGAGAAGGGGGGGGGATTTTTGTAATGGCTAATTAAATTCCTGATGAGCTTGGCTGTGATTCTCACCAACTAAAGCTACCCTTCCCTTCCCTGCATCAAACTTGATTACCTCCCCATTTTCCCTAGGCACTGTATGACCTCTACGGGGGTCAGCGCTTCCCCTGAATAATAATAATAATAATAATAATAATAATAATAATAATAATAATAATAATAATATAAAATAAATAATCAGAGATCGGATGATACTAGAGGGCATTAGCGATTGCATATTGCACAGTAGCACATTAAGCTCCTTGCAGTCGGGTATTCGCTCCGTATTCGACGCTTGCAGAACAAAGCCCTGAAGTTTTGTACCATGGAGTACAAAACCATGATCCTGCAAGTCACCTTGTACAGCTGTATGCACGGTAGCCAAAGCCCTCTGGAACAGCCTGCATAGAGCATTTTATTGGCAACACCTTAAGTTCGAGTGGAGTGGAGGAGAGATATAGTATAATAATACTGTATATACGTGGAAGATACTGGAGGGCCTGATCACAAACAGGCCAAACCTACCTACTACCATAATTTCCCTAAATAATCTGGGAAGAAGTGTAAAATAAACCCTGTGAAAAGCAGGGGCGCCGCTGTGTCAATGAGAGAACGCTGTCAATATTCGTGGACCCAGATTATTAACTTGCTACCATACCAGCTGGTACCAAATGCTGTAGAGTGTAGGGAGACAAGTGTAGTACGTCTTGAAGAGGTTAACTCGATGGACATCTCCGCTACCTGCCAGATCAACCACGCTGCCAGTGGGCTGCAAGCAGCGACAGCTTGGTTGACCGAACAATCACAAGACAAACCTAAGCCTGGCCCATGGCCAGGCTTAGGCTTGCCTTTCTACTGCAGCCTGGCCCATGGCAAGGCTGCAGTAGAAAAGCTCTGAAAACAGGTCACAGGTATATGAAAGGTGCCCCTTTTATATCTTTGATATACCTCTGACAGGTTTCGAGAGTTCTACTCCTACAGTCCAGCCCTGGGCCGGGCCAGCTAGTCTGGAGTGTGTTGGGGCTGTGGAAGCCTGACTTCTTAGGGAACGGCTGACTGACTGGTTGAGTTACCTCGTGTGTGGAACAGTCTACCCAGTTCCTTACGAGAGTACATTCATTGCTGTAGCCGAGAGTACTCAGTATTACTCTACTGTACCATCTCTTCACATATGAACTGACTTGTGTCCGATTTATTGTACAATGTACATACATGTACATTTGTCTGGTGAAGGAATGTAATTAAATTACAAATTCTTACTGTGTCTACTTCTTCCACCGATTGCTACTGACTCTTACTGGCCCTGGATTACATAGCAACCCATACTGTAGGCTTGCCAAAAAAAAATATTGCAACATTGTCAATAAAAATAATAATAATAGTGATTTTTTACATTGGAGTGTGTGCAGCAAGTAACAAGTCTCAAAATACGTGCAGTTAGGGGATGTAGGGCCGAATCTCCACGCCTTGTGATAAATGACCCACACGTATTAAGAGTATCACATTAAACAGATTACTTATATTATTATTTTATTCACGAGGAATATATAAACTTGTATATGCCATACAGCATCTGGAAAACGAGAGATAATCATCTATGATTTGAAACAGCTAAGGCAACTCAAATTAATTGGATCAAGAAGACTGCAGAGCCAATGTTGAGGGTTGGTTCGCCTGGAGGGGCTCGAAGAGACGCATTAAAAGTCAAGGTTGAAGTTGCTACTGACACAGGTGAAAGATTATGAAAAGGCGAAGACGTCAATACTCTGGCTCCCTCCTCCAATCAGGGCGCGGCCCCTCTACGCCGAGGATTTAACTGTGACTTACCTCTGACTGGTTTCCAGGGATTTTCTACCCTTACAGCACGGTCTTCAGCCAGGCTTTCTTGCTAAGATCTGGTGATAATAAGTAGGAGAGAGAGATCAGCTGAGCGTAGGTGAAAGGAAAAGAACAGGCGAGGGTAGGTGGAAGGAAGAAAACAAGTGAGGGTAGGTAGGAGGAATATTATAAGTGAGGGGTACTTGAAGGATACCCGAAGGATATTGCCGTGGGTCAACGCCCCAGCGGCACGTTCCTAGACCAGGCCTCCTGGTGGATCAAGGCCTAATCAACCAGGCAGCTACTTCTGGGGGCTCGCGGTCCAACGTACGAACCACGGCATGGCTGGTCAGGAACCGATTTGAACTTGTCAAGTTCTCTCTTGAAGGCAGCCAGAGGTCTGTTGTAATTCCCCTTATGCACGAAGGGCGTTGAAAAGTCGGGGACCTCCGACACTGATTGAGTTCTTTCTTAGTGTACTTGTCACGCCTTTCCTTATTGTTGAGGTTACTTTGCACTGTCTGTCATGTCTCTTGTTTTCATAAGGAGTGACTTCAGTGTCCAGGTTTGGGACCAGTCCCTCCAGAATTTTCCAGTTGTCATTTATGATGTACCTTTCTCGCGTACGTTCCATGGAGTAGGTGGGAAGACAGTACAGGTGAGGGTAGGTGGGAAGACAGTACAGGTGAGGGTAGGCGGGAAGACAGTACAGGTGAGGGTAGGTGGGAAAACAGTACAGTTGAGGGTAGGTGGGAAAACAGTACAGGTGAGGGTAGGTGGGAAAGCAGTACAGGTGAGGGTAGGTGGGATGCCAGTAGAGGTGAGGGAAGATGGGAAGACAGTACAGATGAGGGTAGGTGGGAAGACAGTACATGTGAGGGTAGGTGGGAAGACAGTACATGTGAGGGTAGGTGGGAAGACAGTACAGGTGAGGGTAGGTGGGAAGACTACAGTTGAGGGCAGGTGGGAAGACAGTACAGTTGTGGGTAGGTGGGAAGACAGTACAGTTGAGGGTAGGTGGGAAGACAGTACATGTGAGGGTAGGTGGGAAGACAGTACATGTGAGGGTAGGTGGGAAGACAGTACATGTGAGGGTAGGTGGGAAGACAGTACATGTGAGGGTAGGTGGGAAGACAGTACAGGTGAGGGTAGATGGGAAGACAGTACAGATGAGGGTAGGTGGGAAGACAGTATAGATGAGGGTAGGTGGGAAGACAGTACAGATGAGGGTAGGTGGGAAGACAGTACAGATGAGGGTTGAAAGAAAAAAAAACGTGTGACAGGTGTAGAATTACCTGTGGTTTACCTGGGGTCGATTTCCAGTATTTTCTAACTTTGGCAGAAAAAGGAATTGTTTCGTGATTTAGGATTCAGGTAGCAGTCAGGAGTTTTGCAGGAGTGCTGAAGTATTGGGGGAAGTGGAGAGACTGTAGCGGATGACAAGGGAAAGAAAATATGTGGAAACAAAGAGATGGAGTTGGGAAGAGAAGTGTGAGCGAGGGGAAGGGAAGGAAAAATCAGAAATGGGAGGGAGGTAAGAGAGAGAGAGAGGGGGGGGGGAAGGAAGAATGCAATATAAACAAAGCGAAAAAGGAAAACATGTCGAGAAACAGGAAGAGGCAATTAAGGAGATAGAACAAACCTTGAGGAGAAAGCAGAAAAAGTCAAATGGAGAAAAGACTTAAGATAAGTACAAGGTAGTAAGTGTAATGACAGAAAAGACATGTTAATCTTGGCTAGCTCCAGACCGAATGTGCCCAGAAAAATTAAGCTACCTCCTAGTCCCAACTTTTGTCAGTGCAACTGATGTGAGGCTAGTCAACTTCACTCCAGCCTCACTGCCGGCGTGACAACAATGGGTGTGGACAACATACTCAGATTTCATAGGAAAAGTTCACGATGAGCATAAACTCAGCACTAACACTCCTGCTCTTCACTCTACCACTTCTACCATGTAAATAAATAGTTCAGAGAACCTACAGGATGATGAATTAAAACACTTGTGCAACACTTGGTCATCTTTACTGTGGGAACGTTTAGCTAACCAGTGGCGCCTTCTGTCCACTACAGATAAAAAAGGTAGATCAGAAGAAGTTTGAGGTAATCAGTCCCTCAGCCAGGAGTCGATGTGATCAGTCCATTAATCCTCATAAGAGTACAGCATATATGTGGAGAGTGTGTTTATATACCTTTCTTCTCAGTATCGGACTGGGGAAGCCACTGGTTGGCGAAACGTTTACACAAGTGCCTAATTTACTTCTGTCATGACTACAACACTAGTACTACTAATGCTATTAAACCTTCCACTACTGTTATGAATACAATAACACTACGACTATTACTACCAGAGATATGCCAAAGTCTGGGTATCAGAAGGCATCGGTTAACTTCGATGGTACCAGTATCTGCCTCCCATCCCCCACTACTACTATGGTATACAGCAACACTAGTACTATTGATGCTTTTGGACCCGCCATTGATGCTGACTACAATACTATTGTTGTAACTCCTACTAATACAACTTCCTATTTGTAATAAATTGTTTCATTATCTTGCATATTAAAATTACACAATGTTGCAATCTCTACTTAATTATACCATGTTGCAATCTCTACTTAATTATACCATGTTGCAATCTCTACTTAATTATACCATGTTGCAATCTCTACTTAATTATACCATGTTGCAATCTCTACTTAATTATACCATGTTGCAATCTCTACTTAATTATACCATGTTGCAATCTCTACTTAATTATACCATGTTGCAATCTCTACTTAATTATACCATGTTGCAATCTCTACTTAATTATACCATGTTGCAATCTCTACTTAATTATACCATGTTGCAATCTCTACTTAATTATACCATGTTGCAATCTCTACTTAATTATACCATGTTGCAATCTCTACTTAATTATACCATGCTGCAATCTCTACTTAATTATACCATGCTGCAATCTCTACTTAATTATACCATGCTGCAATCTCTACTTAATTATACCATGTTGCAATCTCTACTTAATTATACCATGTTGCAATCTCTACTTAATTATACCATGTTGCAATCTCTACTTAATTATACCATGTTGCAATCTCTACTTAATTATACCATGCTGCAATCTCTACTTAATTATACCATGTTGCAATCTCTACTTAATTATACCATGTTGCAATCTCTACTTAATTATACCATGTTGCAATCTCTACTTAATTATACCATGTTGCAATCTCTACTTAATTATACCATGTTGCAATCTCTACTTAATTATACCATGTTGCAATCTCTACTTAATTATACCATGCTGCAATCTCTACTTAATTATACCATGTTGCAATCTCTACTTAATTATACCATGTTGCAATCTCTACTTAATTATACCATGCTGCAATCTCTACTTAATTATACCATGTTGCAATCTCTACTTAATTATACCATGTTGCAATCTCTACTTAATTATACCATGTTGCAATCTCTACTTAATTATACCATGTTGCAATCTCTACTTAATTATACCATGTTGCAATCTCTACTTAATTATACCATGTTGCAATCTCTACTTAATTATACCATGTTGCAATCTCTACTTAATTATACCATGTTGCAATCTCTACTTAATTATACCATGTTGCAATCTCTACTTAATTATACCATGTTGCAATCTCTACTTAATTATACCATGTTGCAATCTCTACTTAATTATACCATGTTGCAATCTCTACTTAATTATACCATGTTGCAATCTCTACTTAATTATACCATGTTGCAATCTCTACTTAATTATACCATGTTGCAATCTCTACTTAATTATACCATGTTGCAATCTCTACTTAATTATACCATGTTGCAATCTCTACTTAATTATACCATGTTGCAATCTCTACTTAGAGAAAGTATAATCCTTATATTTATTCTAATACTGATCTTTAATAAAAATATTACTATATAATCACTTATTTTGAGAAAAGTGGATGAAAAAACCAACTATAAAGAACAGACAAAAACCAGAGAAAGCAAAGAGGAGAACTGAAATAGTGAAATATAGAAGTGTTCAAGGTGAAACTGAACCATTACCACCTCTTGCATGTAACTGATCAACCAGGCTGTTACCAGCTACATTCTGGTTAGTACGATAGCCAACAAGTCTTCCCTCAGGCCGACCTGGGGGACAGAACCCTCAAAATCGGAAACATATATAGTAGGATAGCGAGGCAGCAGAGTGAGAGTAAATAACCTATGAAAGGAAATATCAGTCATAATGAGAAAGAGAGAAGACAATAAATCGTACAAAGGACAGAAGTGGCAAACATTGAAAAACCCCATAAATTAATAATGGCAAGAAAATAACCTGCAGAACTAAACCCACTAAATAACAACTAGCAGATAAAAGCCTGCAAGAACAACATCGGATAAAGAACATGAAAAAGAATAAGCAGGAGATATAACCTGAAGATGAGAATAATCTGAAGAGAACGAAACCCTTTTAAAAATACCATGAAAAATAGGAACACGTAGAGACGAAACCCAAACATACTTCACTTTTCATTTTAATTAGCGGGGAGAAACGCTAAACCCGTAGGAGGAATGGGAGGCAATCAGATTCGATCCAAGGTAGGGACGCACAAGTCCAGTTTGTCGGGTCAGGAGCCCCCTCCTCAGTATCAACTCTCCTGAGGGAAGTCGAAGCTTCAGAAAGGAGTCAAACCCTCGAAGCAGAAACTGGTAAGCGGGAGCTGCCTTAATCCATGGCAGTGGCCTCCATAGTAAGCAGAGTCGTCACTCCACACACTACACCTCTTCATCACTGTGTACTATCTACTTTGTCGAAAATGGTATGAAATACCGACAAATTGATGATTAAGACGCAACAGTCAGGCATCTTCATTGTTGAAACATTTCGCCTACACAGTAGACTTCTTCAGTCAAATATAGATGCAGCAGCAGGTATAGTAATTAAATGAAAATGATGTAATTAGTCCATCAAACTTGGAGAAATAGTATATGAGGTGATCAGTCCCTCAACCTAGAGAAGATTTCGGCTGCATGGTCCTGGAACGGACCTGAACTCTTCTCCAAGCTCTGGGACTGACCACCTCAAATACTATTTCTCCAAGGTTGATGGACGGATTACATCATCTTCATTTCATTACTATACCTGCTGCTTCTGTATCTGACTGAAGAAGTCTATTGTGTAGGCGAAACGTTTAAACAATAAAGATCCCTAACTGTTGCACATGTGTCTTAATCATCAACTTTCTGTTTTGTTTACGCTTGCACCACGTAAAGGCAAGGAACACAATAGCTTTAACAGCTTACAGTCATTATTGTAAATAAATGGTTTAGAGGATGGACGAGCTGTTCAACATTTGGGTATCTTTATTCTGGAAACGTTTCGCCAGCCAGTGGCTTCCTCAGTCCAATGCAGAGAAAGGTGGAAGATGAGGAAGGAGTTTTTAGGTAATCAGTCCCTCAGCCCTTCCACCTTTCTCTGCTTTGGACTGAAGCCACCGGCTGGCGAAACGTTTACAAAACAGAGATTCCCAAATGTTGCACAAGTGCCTCATTTATCAACAGTCATTATTAAATTCAAGGGGGAAGCGCTCAACCCCTGGGGGTTGAGCGGGAGGTAATCAGGTGTGATCCGATAAAGTAATTCCTCCCATTAAGAGTCCTTCACCACTATCAAGAGAGTTGTTTACAATGCTCGTGGACATGGAGGCTCACACAGCGACACCACTTGGTCGTCCTAGGCTGTTTTCATATTACCAGAGAGGTCGTCTACCATGTCTCACACAAAGTTCTTATATTACGTGAAATTATAATTTCGCCATAATATGAAAGCAACAAATTGAGTAAAAATATATATCACGTCTGTGGTTAAATCCGTATAGTTGTTCGTTCCAGAGGGTATTGCACCCAGGTATCAATATTTCATTGTTAGTCTTTAATAAGTCTCTGTAAAAGTTGCAAAATTTGTATTTGACTGTGATTCAACAAATAAATATTTTGTTGTAGCTTGGTTTAAGACCTTGTATGCAAAACACATCACCAGGAGCTTGCAATGTTGCAGAAAAAAGTTCCCAGAGATTAATAATTACATATTACATAATTCAACACTTTTTTGTTGTCATTAGTATCTGTGACTGTGATGTCGTGAACCTGTCTTGTATTCCAGTCTGTCCTCAAACCACTTGTGAAACACATGCTGATTTTACCGTTCTTATATTTTCCCCATTGCCAAAAATGTTCCATCAGCCTGTGTAATTTGTGTATCTGTGGTTGAATGTACTGTACAAAACTCGTAACCTAACCTTAAATAAAAAAAATGCGTAAATGCGAAAGCGTTCAGAAACGGACGCTAGAAAATGCGCATGAAAGCGAAATGTAAATTAAATTGAAGATATATTTGTGACGAACGCGTAAAATCACTGCCAGCTGTGTGGTGCATTTCTTTTTAATTAAAATCATATGAAACACGGCACTGCTTTAATACTTCAAAAAGGAAGTTACTGGACTATTTTCACAGGATTTGACTTTCCACGAGTTTTCTAATACAAGTTTTTCCCTTGATGCGACCAACCACAGACGTCTAACACACAGGAATCTATTTGACCAATACGCTCTTCACTTCGCCCTGAGAGTCTGTCTTTCAGTGAATATTTCAAGGGAGGGTTGTTGGTAGTGGTATGTTGAGGCAGGAAAAGGAGAAGCTTCTCCCTGATGCGAGCCTTAGTCATATAACCTGCTCGATGGAGCTTTTGGTCACTTGACCGAGATCTTCTGTTGGCTCAGCGGTCCACCCAAGGTATGTAAATACATAGATACAATACAATAATGTCCTTCGACTCTCTCTCTTCCTACTGGATCAAGATGAGGCTCCATGGCGAAGCTGCTTACTCCATGATACTCCATGAATTTCGGGTACTGGATGATGTTCTTTTATACGGAGGGGTTGTTGGCATTCTGTCTGTTCACGAAATAATCAATGTAAATCAATACTTGAAGTTTCAAATGAAGTGATGTATTATCGACAAGTGCGAAGACAAACAAAAATTGCAAATGTGGCAATACACAGAGCGAAACGTTGTCCTGATAAAAGCTTCTTCTGCAACTTGTCATTGCCTTCTTATTTTGAGTTAAGCCATCATCTTACCCTACCATGGAGTGTTTAACATCACTGTCTGACGCAAGGTTCTGGATCTGGCTTGTTTGACGCTGCCATGAAGGAGAATGTTGCTGCAAGTACCCACCATCTGGTTGATCAGGCTCTTAAACTTGAAGATCTAGTTAAACTGGCTAACGGAGACGAGGATCCCCAGAAATTCTCTAAAACACTGCAATCTAGTAATAAAGTGCTGGCTTACAGTGATTTTGTATAGCACGAGTGATAGAGCACGAGCGAGCGAGCATGACATAGTAAGAACGAGCATGATACAGCAAGAAAAAGAGAGGAAAAGCGAACAGGATAAAACATGCAAAGTAGAATGACACACGAACATGCAACATTAAAAATTCATTAATTCTATTAAAATTATATTAGTTTTAAAAGCATTTTAGGGCACATGTCTGCTAAGTTTACAACATGAAATTACTTGCACGGGCAAATGCTGTTGGCGAATTTTTAATTACATCTCCAAGGACTTAAAGCTTGACAATATCAACAAAGTCTCAGTACACGACTTGGCTAGATTAAAACTTACATATTTCGTCAAAAACTTTACTATAATCACGTCGTTAATTACATGCATTTATGACAAATTATAAATAACGAGTGTGTGTGTGTTTACCTTGAAAACTTGTTTATGTATGATATACCTGTAACTAGTTTAGGACTCCTGCGTCCAGTATCCTCATCCATAGAATATTTATAGGCACGTGAGAGTGATTTCTTGCATTTTTTAATGAATATGAATTTCCACGAGTATGGGCCTGGGGCAGAGTGCATGGGCATACTATGAACAGCTGCTACTAAGTCGAGCGAGGTTAGAGTTATATCAGACTTTACAAATATGTCGGTAGAGTTGAGTCTCATTCATGAAGAATTCGCTACTGTTAATCTTTACACTGATTAACAGCTCAGTGGACACTAAGTCGTCATGTGACCTCAGCCTTTCACTTCTTTGTCAGTTTAAGATCCTTCCTCTTTAGGCAAAGGCCCGAGACTAGATATATTTCTTGCCCTGGATTCAGCATACAAGAAAAAATTATTTTGCATTTCTTTCAAAAAAATCTCCTACACAGGCTTACGCCTTTCCAAGACCCGCAAACTTTTCTACCCAAAAAATGTGTTGCAGTTCAGTAAACAATCAACAGTGCTATAACAAACACTGTCCAGCATACCACGTTAAAGGAACGAGGCGAGGTCTCATGAAAGTCACACTGAACGTGGCAGTTACAATCATAAGACAAAAAACGTCATTGACGGATCATCAGAGCCACTGATGTTAATGCCAACAAAAATATCCTCAGAATAACAATATATCATATATGTTTGCAAACATAAACAATCTCAAAGAAACAAAATATAATTTACTAGTGGACCTCTCAAAGAGTCTAATACAATGTTTACAGCTTTTACAGACACACACGTTAATGATTACCTTAACAACGAAATATCGATGCCGGAGCTCAATCTAATTAGATGCGACCGGAAAACAGGCACCATGGGAAGAGTTGGCCTGTATGTTCGAGTCGCTCATTTAAACCTAGCTACTTAATAGCAGAAGTCTTGGCAGTAAAGATTAAAACCCAGAATCTAGTTATTGTACTTGTATATGAAGCACCAGATATAACTTCCCAGCAGTTTATAGGGCAGCTACTGAAAATATGAAGCACCAGATGTAACTTCCCAGCAGTTTATAGGGCAGCTACTGAAAATAAAGTCCTGTCCAGAAAGTCTCTCAAACCCGGCCCAAGTATCCTGTTGCTCGGGGATTTCAACTTAAGACATCTAAAATAAAGAGTATAGCAAATACTTTAATAGCAGAGAGAGAATTCCACAAGCCAATTTGGATGAAGTCTCTTTCACAAATGATCTATTAAGTCTCCATAATAGATTCGCCTAAAGCCAACAAATAGCGGAACCGATAAGACTAGAACAATGATGATCTGGTACAAAATACACGTATAAATGTCGAAGACTGTAAACTAAGACTACAACCTAGTCCAAGTTCAGGCTTACATTCACATGATCTTGAGCACCTAAAAAACACTGTATGGCAAGACTTGGAAGACGGTGTAATATATCTCCACTAAAAAGCAGGGGCGCGATGATTACACTAAGAAAGTACTTGGCGAGTATCAGAAATCCCCGACTCTTCATAGCCCTCCCTCCGTGCACAAGGAGAATTACCAACAAACCTTTGGAGGTCTTCAAGATGGAACTGGACAGGCTCCTCAAATCAGTGAATGACCAGCCGGGCTGTGGTTCATATGTTGGACTGCGAGCAGCCAACAGTAACAGTTGATCGATCAGGCCTTGAACCTCCAGGAAGCCTGGTCTGGAACCGGGCCGCGGGAAACGTCGCTCAGATATCCTTCAAGGTGTTTTCACCAAATTCAACAATAATAAAACATTAACTAGGATCAAATAAATCATGCCCTTAATGAAGCATGATGGGAAGACGTATTTAAAAATGTGGATCTGAACCGATGTTTAGAGAGGATTAATTCTGTGGCACTATAGAAAAATAAGATGTATACTAGGAAAGAGATGTAAACTTGAAAGAAAAAGATGCTCCCTCATCAGGCGAAGACGAAGAATCATAGAACTTCTGAAGAGCACCTGACTGACTGAAGTGCGGAAGGAAATGCTGGCTAGAGGAACGGAAAGTACTGAACATAAATTAAATAAATCAGAGTCCAGGAAAGACAGGGGAGCTAAATTAAATTAATGAAATTGAAAGAAATTAAAAAAAAAAATCTCATATGGACAATCACGGTAAAAAAAACCATAAGATGGAACTTACACTGACAGAAAAGAAATATATATATATATATATATATATATATATATATATATATATATATATATATATATATATATATATATATATATATATATATATATATATATACACACACACACACATGGAAGGAGCTCAAGACCCCAGGTTTACTGAAGCAGCGATTCGGTGGGACACCCTTACAGATTCCTCCAGGAGACCAGCTCCTCCCAAAGAACACAAACAGTCCCACTGGGACAAACCGATCATGGAAAAAATCGCCAACACAATGCTCTCCAACGCCTCAGGAAAGGACAAAGCTCGTCTCCTGGCAGTGAATTTCCTGTTAGCTGTTCCCAATTCCTCCTTGGGCACTCGACTAGACCCACTGGCCATTCGGATTGGTGTTGCTCTTCACCTAGCCGCCCCCATCCTCACCGAACATAGGTGTATTTGCGGCAGGGCGACAGCTGATCAATTCAGACTTCATGGTCTCGTGTGTTACACATCAGAAGGGAAGTATGCCAGGCATGAGGAGGTCAATGACAGAGAGAAGCCTCGGCACAGCCCGATGCCCAGCTCAACGGGAACCCCAAGTGCAGAAGTCTGACGGAAGTCAAAAGTGTCCTGATGGAGCCACTATGCTACCTTGGAAGGATGGAAAGCAGATTGCCTGGGACTACACCTGTGCCGCCACATTGGCAGACACCTACTTGCCATACTCCGTAGTGGAAGGGGGTGGAGCTGCCAGCCACAGGGGGACCCAGAAGATCCGCAAATATGAAGACTTTCCCCCTTGCTATAACTTCATCCCAATAGGGTCGGAGGCCCATGGAGCATGGGGCAAGTGTGCTCTAAAGTTCCTTGAAGAGCTGGGTGAAAAGCTCATCATAGAAACCAAGGACCACAGGGCGACCAGCTTCCTCTTTCAGTGATTCAGTGTTGCGATCCAGAGAGGAAATGTCTGCAGCATTCTGGGCACGTGGCCCACTGCCGCGGAGCTGGACGAAGTATTTGAAATGTAGCTCTGAGTTACCTATGTTGTTTTACTTTCTATTGTATCTTTGTGAATGTTTTGTCAATGTATTCTGTCTTTAAATAAAATATATATTAAATATAGGGGGTGGTAGGAGAAAATTCTCAAACAGCTTCAGGGAGAACCTTGAGTTTTCCCTGAAGCAAGTTTATTCTTTTCTCTGAGGATAAGGGTCCCTAGGACAGTTCTAGAGGTGGTATATATATATATATATATATATATATATATATATATATATATATATATATATATATATATATATATATATATATAAAGTTTCAATATGACTATGTTTACTGATCTTTTAAATCAGACTAAAGGGTGACAGTCTAAATGATTCAATGAAAACAGACTCAAAACTTTGTCAGCATATCCAAAATTTCCGACGTAACCCAAACCCCACTTGACTTTGAAAAAGCCGACAGCGTGCCCATTCACTCTGCCTCAGGCCCAGACTCTTGGTGTTCCATGTTTATCAAGCATTGCAAGACCACCTATCATGTACTTAAATGTTCCAAGGAGAGTAAGCATAGATACGGGGTAACACCACAGTCGTTAAAAACAAGGTATATAGTTCCACTCCACAAAGGCTGCAGCAAAGCTATAGCAAAAAGCTATAGACCGATAACAACATTGTAAAAATCTTTGAAAGAGTTTTAAAGGCAAGATCACAAACCACACGGATTAGCAAGAGTTACACAATCCAAGGCAGCATGGAAGTAGAGCAGGTCGCTTCTGCCTCTCGTAACTATATTTGACCATTATGACAAGTCTTGGATGAAGTGGAAGACAAAATGCAGACGCAATATGTACAGACTTTCCCAAAACCTTTGATATGCGCGATCATAGTATAATAATAATAATAATAATAATAATAATAATAATAATAATAATATCTTTATTTACTACAAGTACATGTACATGGTATACAGGCCTATCTATCATCAATGACATTACTATACAGAAAGCCGCTTGTTATGCTGAACATTTCGGGCAAATTAGGTCAGTTTTGTCCCAGGATGCGACCCACACCAGTCGACTAACACCCAGGTACCCATTTTAAACTGATAGGTGAACAGGGACAGCAGGTGTCTTATGAAAATACGTCCCTAATGTTTTCCAGCCGTACTGGAGGAGATTTGAACTGAAGACCTCAGTGTGTGAGCTGAGTGCGCTAGTGATCCAGCTACGGGACACCTACATACATTGCATGGAAAAGGTCAAAATGGAAAAGTGGGCAGATGGATATTTAATTTTCTGAAGAACAGAACCTAAAGTGTAACAGCGAACAGAGTGAAGTCGGAGGCGTTGCCATAGTGAAAAATCTTTCCCCAAGGCACAGCATGGCGCCTTTTCTTTATTATTCTCATGTCTGACAGAGGTATAAATCATAGAAGGCGTTCCTACAATCTGTATGAGAGTGGCATCTAATGATAGAAAATCTCCACTCTGACATAAACAAAGTCTTCCAGAGGGCCACTTATAACATGATGTTCTGTGGGGACAAGTTTTAGTTACTCCATAAGACTTAATGTGAGAGACCTGGGAGTGATTATGTCAGATTTCACTATCACGATCGGAAGAAAAATGATAGGCTGGATAATAAGAAAGTTCAAAACAAGGGCTTTCAAGCCAATGGTGATACTCTTGAAGTCACTTTCTCTCTCTAGGCTAGAGAACTGCACCTTAACAGCTCCGTTTCAAGGCAGGAAAAATTGCAGACCTTGAGAATGTGCATAGAACCTTCACTGCTCGCACAGATTCAGTTAGGCACCTAATTTACTGGGAATGTGTAAAGTCCTACGTTCTGTACTCCTCGGAATGTAGGGCGAGATAATCTACACCTGGAAAATTCCAAAGAATTTATCCCAAATCTGATCACACAAATCATTCCCAATGAAAGTAAAGAGGCTTAGGAGACGGTGTAAAATGTCTCCAGTGAATAGCAGGGGGTGCAATGAGTACACTAAGGGCCGCACATCACCAGTTTCCCCACTAGGGTAGGTTGAATTAATGTTGGTAGAATTACCGACAATATGCTAGGTAAAAGGACACAGGTGCAACTAATGTGACTTTTATTGTGGCGACGTTTCGCTCTCCAGAAGTTTTATCAAGCTTGATACAGGGTAGGTTGACTCACACGTCACGAGTTCAATCCCTCCCAGTGTTTTATTTTTTATTATTATTTTTAGGGTAGGTCAAAGCCAAAGAAGGAAACATTCACCATCACCTTACCCGAAGTGTTCGGACATCACAATTCAAATGACACCAAGTTTTTTTTTTTTTTACCTAAATGGCACAGCTCCACCCAAAGGCCAGCGCTGTAAAGAAAATGTCGACATACTCCTGGAAAAGTTCATTGTCGTCGTGAAGAGGTCAACACGACCGTGAACAAGCCAACGTTGTTGAAGCGGTCAGTCCAGCAATAAGATGACAACGTCGCAATGAACACATTACCTAATAACGTAGAAGTATTAACGCGAAAAAAAAGGTACGCGAGAAGAAAAAGGTGAAAAATAAATATCGAAATCCAATATGCTAAGAAATGCCTCAAGAATCTGGATAATGCCAAATATAACAACCAACCCAGCGCCCTTAACGTAAGGCCAACACTGTTAGTATGAACACCTTTAATAGGAGTCCAACATGGTTAACGTGAGCCCATAGCATTCAATTTGGCCCTAACGCTCTCGATATAAGCCAATTGTCCAAAATATGATCCCAACGCCCCATAATGAGCCAACATTAAAACAACTTACTAGAGAGAGATGTAAGCGATATATCGGTGACTGGTCCCAATTTTTTTTCTAGCCACGTCTATCCAATCATGCTGTTGCTATAGATGGTAGAACAAATGTAAGAAAAAATGAAAACATGTTTGTTCTTAGATAACGCTTAATGTCATCAAATGCAGAAGCTTTAAGAGGAAATTGAACTAATTCCTAGGAAGTATAGGATCAGCCTGGTTGCATCAGTTACGTGGGCCTGCGAGATGCAAGCTGCAATAAACTGGCTGATCAAGTGGTCACCAGATAGTAGGGTGCGAAAGTAGGATAACGGAGTAACCTGTCACAGGTATATCACAGGTAATACTATTCAACTACAAACAACGTGTGTCCAGGCAGCGAGTGTCACGTAAGGTGGGTTCCCCTTAAACATCAATTCAAAAGGTCAAAGGTGAA
The DNA here is from genome assembly GCF_038502225.1 of Cherax quadricarinatus. Lineage (NCBI taxonomy): Eukaryota > Metazoa > Arthropoda > Malacostraca > Decapoda > Parastacidae > Cherax > Cherax quadricarinatus. Next base: position 10,145,099 of record NC_091358.1, read on the forward strand.
GGCAGCATAACACAGTGGAGTAGGTAGGTACATTATCTGCACGAGTAACTAGTTCCTCTCTGCCACTGCAACTGTTGCTGGTACTACTGCTGCTGCTGCTATCATTATGATTGGCGGAGAAAGCAACTATGTTGTCAGAAATATCTTAATTCACACCTGGAGAATAATCTAGGGCCTATATTCAAATCTGCTCACTGAGATCAATTCTCACAAGAACGGAAGGCATGGCAGTGAATGAATATACTTACAAAAGAGCAAAACATTGCTACAATCAAGGCTCATCCACTAAGAGCTCGTTGCATCTTCCACTCATGAAAAACGGTGCAAAATACCTTAATGAAAAGTAAAAGTGCAATAAGTATACAAGAGAACTTAAGCATAGAGTTCAAGGCTTTTCATTTTACGAAGACACATATGCAACATAAACCATACCACGGGCGGGATTGAAGACTCTCTGACCGCGGGTTCAATCCCGCCCGTGGTATGGTTTGTTTGCAAATGTATCATTACGATTTCCTGAGTCATGCAACATAAGTTTTTTTTTTTTTTTAGTTAATGTTTGGCCTGAGTGGTAGATTTCTGGAATTGAATACAGAGGTGATTACAATACTGGAGACAGTAGAACTGGATAGGTAATTCTGAAGTGATCATTCCCTCAGTCTTGACAGAAGATGGTTAGTCTCAGGCTGAAGCAGAGGCACGAGGCCAGTTAGCTGTACACTGGAGCCGGGCATGTAGCTTTAGATTAAGGGACTGACCACCTATCAAGGGTGAGGAAATGATCACCTCAAAATTACCTCTTCACTTCTACTGTCTCTAGTAATCACCTTTGTATCCGACTGATGAAGACGAAACGTTTCGTCAGTTAAAATCCCTAAGTGTAGCACATATGCCTTACTAATAAACTTATCGGTAATATATACCAATTATAATATTACAGTTAAGGATATACATTTGATGAGTTCCGAGAGTCTTTCTACTCCCGAAGCCCAGCCATGGGCCAGGCTCGTCTGGTGCTTGTTTGGCCAACCAGGCTGTTGTTGCTAGTAGCCCGCTGCCCCTGCCAGTAATTTCTGTTATACTTGAGGGGAAGATGTTGAAAATTAATAGCCTTGGACTCTTCATGCTTATTAAGTTATCTCTTAGTGTACTTATTGCACTTCTGTTTTTCACTATGGTATTTTGCAATGTCTTGAGTGGAAGAACCCGCAAGTGGATGCCCCCCCCCCAAAAAAAAAAGCGTGAGCTTTAGGCCAGACGTTAACAAGACACAAGAATGATCCAATGACTACTAGAATTTGATCAATGGACTATTTGTATTAACAACATGTAGGCGAACGTAGCAGCAGGATGTAGCGCCTACGTTGGACTTTGCTAGCACCAATAGCCTGGCTGATCCGGCCATCAACCAGAAGGCCTAGTCTGGTATCGGCCGCGGGGCGATGTCCCCTGGAATAACAACAGGTAGAGCACGAGTAAACAAATGCACATTAATTAAAATATTAACAGTACGCCAGAGAACTGGACACTCAAAAGGTGAACTAACTCACGGAATTGTTAAGGAAACAGAACCTTGGGTAGGCACACCGTATAATCTATTTTTTGTTTCAGAGTTTCAAGCTAAGAAGTAATTGAACCATTATCCTGATCAGCCAGGTTATGATGGTGATGGAAGTTTCGGGCCGCTAGCATTAACATATTAGTTGATCGGGCACCTAGCATATAAAAACTCGATTAGGCTCCGAAGGCAGAACAGTCAAAACCAACCAATAATGTCAGAGGCAGAGGCCCGAGAGATAAACATTACCGATACACACTGACTACTGATCACACATATGTTGAAGGAAAAATATAACTGCATTAGTTCAGAGATCCAGCGGGATTAACCCCAACCAACAAAGTCAATGCAAGTGGGATTAACCCTAAACAACAAAGTCAATGCAAGTGGGATTAACCCCAAACAACAAAGTCAATGCAAGTGGGATTAACCCCAAACAACAAAGTCAATGCAAGTGGGATTAACCCCAAACAACAAAGTCAATGCAAGTGGGATTAGCCCCAAACAACAAAGTCAATGCAAGTGGGATTAACCCCAAACAACAAAGTCAATGTTCTACATAACATATTAAAAGAGCCAAAGTGCAAGCAAACGTCCCCCAACGAATTAACTGGTAGGAAGTTCATTCAACTGATGCCATTCCCATCAAAGGAAGAACCAACAAAAGTGAGGCAAGTGATAGGAACACACTAATAATATACAATTTACCTACCTACCAGTGAAGGTGAACGACCTACAGAAGCTATATTAAGTGCTGTCAGACAACGCTACCAAATCAAAATGTCAACATCCCTTGGGGTTAAAAAAATTTTTTATTTCCGTCAAGCCTCATCAGACGACCTATCGTGCATACTAGAACCATCAGCATGATTGATCAGGTCATTAACCAGGCCTGATCTGGAGTCGGACAGTGCAGGCGATGAGCCCAGGAATCAGCAACAGATAGGTCAGCATCCCGTGCTGAGCACTGAGCAAGGACAACAGGCGAAGCTGCAGACACACGCAAGTCAATGTTAGGAAATATTTATCTAACGTTCCTAGTTTCCTATCTCTCGAAACTGTTGGATAATTATATGGTTTTGGATGCACTAGAAAACAAACGCAATGCATTATTCATAGGCTTTGCAAAGATCTTCGACAAAATGCATACAAAATGAATAACAGGCATAGTAGGCAGACAGATATTCAACTTTTAAAAATGGATCCAAAGAGCATTAGTCAACAAAATAAAATAAAAAGGCAACCATTGTAAAAAGCTCTGTTACTCATTCTCATATTTGATATTGGCAAAAATTATTTTTGGCACTATCATCCTTTGTAGACGATACTCGAATTTATGTGATTGTTATTATTGTTATTATTATTATTATTATTATTATCATCACGGGGAAGAGGCATCTATAGTCAAGGAAGGGGGGGGGGGAATAGTCCAATTCCTTGGATCAAAAGTCACTCACCGGCATCAAGGCAATAAACCATACCATGGGTGGAGTTAGAACCCGCAATCAGAGGCATATAACTCTCTGATCGCGGGTTCTAACTCCACCCGTGGTATGGTTTGTTTGTAATCGTGTCATTACGATTTCGTGAGTCAACAAGGCATAATCTTTGAAGTGATTTTTTACGTACTCCACTGAAGACACGGCAGACCTCCTAGCTGGAACAAATAAGATCCTCAAGTGAGACAAAGCAAGCAATATCATGATGAAGGTGAACACGTTTCAGTTTCTCCACCGAAACATTGAAGCAAATATTAGAGCGAGGTTAGCAACAGTTTCGACATTGCAAACCAAAGTCGGCGAGTATGTCAGCCCAACAGTGGCACCACCACCACCACCACCAAAAAATATTTTATGAAATCCTAACGGCGACCCATTAATAGTGAAAACAAATTCCTCATGAATAAGGTCCGTGATATTTAAAATAAATAAATAAACGTCCAGTGAAACTGAAGCGGATTCCACACGCGAGGAAAGGTGAACGCTCAGGCAAGAAAAATTAATTCAATTAAATCTTCATAAAAGAAGCAGATCCCGCAGGAGAGAGCAGAATGACACCATCACTCACGAGGTTGTATGCATATCTGGCCAGGTAGTTCCAACATGGACAGAAAATAAGACAGGCAGTGGGAAGGTTTGACCTATTTCGGCCTCAATGACAGACCTTTGTCATTAGAACTGTTCACTATCAGTATTTATTACACTCATAACACGGGATAATGAACATACCTGTGACTGGTTTCAAGGGTTAGTCCAATATTTGACTACTGTTGACAACGAAAAAAAAACCGAAATACTTTAAGCCTTCAATTGTATTCCCTAGAACGTAAACGAGGAATATGCATCATAATTTATACTTTGAAAAAATCTGGAGGCATAAGACCCAAATGTGCACACCGAAATTACTCCCTTAAAGAGCAAGAGGCTTAGCAGATGATGTAGAACACTTCCAGTGTAAAGGGACAAAAAATTGTCAACACCTTTTGTACGTAAAAGAAATTACCAAGAGAACTTGTTTCTCAAATTAGCTCCTGCTAAGCCAGGCTTTGTGCCTTGGCTGGATAAAAACAAGGACAACAAAGATGGTCTGATTTTACTGTTTTACCATGTTTTATAATAGTATTAACATGGTTTTGTCATTATCATATTTTACCATGAGTTGGTCATGCTTGAAGTTTTACCAGGGCACAAACCGATGCTTGGGCAAAACGTGACGAAACGATAAGGAGGGTTTTACCCCACCAAACTTGTAGACCTGCAAGCCAGCGGAAGGTCTCAGTGAAACGGTGGATCATCAAATGGCTAAGGCATAACTGGAAAAAATTTTCATATACCTAACAAACAAAATACCAAACCCAGTTGTGCACAGAGTGAGAGCGGAGGGAGCGGGAGCAGCAGCTGCAGGGAAAAATACGGAGAAGAGGATTGACCAACTAACCATCGTGGAGACAAAAGAACTACAAAGTGAGTGGGATTTGTTGCAGCCTAAGACCCTGGAGTGACTAGGGAGAGAGGAGGCAGTGGAGGGGAGAAGGAATTGGAATAGATTAGGGAGGAAAGAAGAAATGGATCCCCTCTTGACCCACTGTAGTCTAGAGCAGGTGGGTGGAGGAAAGGGAGGGGGTAATATGGGTGGCGGTAGAGGAAAGGTGGGCGGCGGAAATGAAGGTGAATGGAAGAAGGGCGGTGAGTGGGAGCAGGCAAGAGGCTGCATGACGGCAGGAAAGGTACTATACGTTCTACTTGACTACCATCATCAAGCTACTACTGCAACCTACAGTAGATGGAGTACCTCGGGAAGGAAAAAAAGTCAAGGCACGGAAAGAAGCGTCATCATGGGAAATGACCATATTTTCATTACTTAACCGATTATATTAGCAAGGTGCTGCTGCAGTTTCCCCAAAGATCAATACTAGGGGGTTACTACTATTTTAGTTACATGTATGATTACCTGTAAACGATGTTTGGGTGACTGCACCCATCAATCAGGCCTCCTGGATGATGACTTGCTCAGTCAGGCCGTTGGTGCTGGCACCGTACAGTCCCATGTAGGCACCACAGCCAGGCTGATCACGAGCCAGCTTCAGGAACTTAAGAGGCGGTTGAGCTTCACTGTCTCCTAATATCATATTTATTTTTCCCATATAATCTACCTTGTCCATAATTACTATCGCATTTACTGTGTCTGCTTTCGTGAAGTCTGGGATTTTTCCTTAATTCATGGTATAACTTAACAAATCTTTGAGGACAATTGTGTTGTAGAGGACTGAGTTTTGTTCAAACCTCTACAACACAATTGTCCTCAAAGATTTGTTAAGTTATACCATGAATTAAGGAAAGATCCTGGACTTCGCCTTACGAAAGCAGACAAAACAAATGTGATAGTAATTATGGACAAAGTACATTATAGGAGAAAAATTACATATTAGAAGACGAGGGAACTGACGTACCCCTTAAAAGTTCCCCTTTGAAGACACGCATGCACCGATCAAGACTTTAGGAAACATTTCGCTGTAAGTGGCTCTTCAACAACTCCAGAGCTGAGGGACTGATTACTTCATCTTTTGTATATAGTTCTACACTCTTCACATTATGTCCTTGTATTATATTGATAAAACCACTGGATGGCGAAGTCTACAAATAAAGACACCCAGATATTGCACGTGTGTCTAATTCTTTGGTCCTAATTAGGACTAAAAAAGCCACTGGTGGCGAAAAGTTTCCTTAATAATTGTCTTGATCATTGCATGCGTCTTCTACCTACTTGTCTATATTACCATACCACTTCCACCAATTTCCCTAATGACTGAAGGTCTGACAAGGAATATTCAATCCTTTTGGTGGGGTTTTCAAATTATATAAACAGGAAAGGACACAGGCGACCACCGGGAAGAATTCGACACGTTGCTGTAGTAGTCACAATGAAGTGGCTACTGGGGTTCACTCCAAAGTAGTAAAATGTCACAAAATTCGGGGAAATGGGAAGACAATGAGACTGTATAGACCAGAAAGAAACAACAATTACC
>NC_091358.1:10161181-10226181 GCF_038502225.1 Cherax quadricarinatus
AGAAGTAAATGCGAGGGTCTTGGCAAAAGGCGTGGAGTTAAAAGATAAAGAATCACACATAAAGTGGGAGTTGTCACAGTTACTCTTCGCTGATGACACTGTGCTCTTGGGAGATTCAGAAGAGAAGTTGCAGAGATTGGTGGATAAATTTTGTAGGGTATGCAAAAGAAGAAAATTAAAAGTGAATACAGGAAATAGTAAGGTTATGAGGATAACAAAAAGATTAGGTGATGAAAGATTGGATATCAGATTGGAGGGAGAGAGTATGGAGGAGGTGAATGTATTCAGATATTTGGGAGTGGACGTGTCAGCGGATGGGTCTATGAAAGATGAGGTGAATCATAGAATTGATGAGGGGAAAAGGGTGAGTGGTGCACTTAGGAGTCTGTGGAGACAAAGAACTTTGTCCTTGGAGGCAAAGAGGGGAATGTATGAGAGTATAGTTTTACCAACGCTCTTATATAGGTGTGAAGCATGGGTGATGAATGTTGCAGCGAGTGAGTGGTGCACTTAGGAGTCTGTGGAGACAAAGAACTTTGTCCTTGGAGGCAAAGAGGGGAATGTATGAGAGTATAGTTTTACCAACGCTCTTATATGGGTGTGAAGCATGGGTGATGAATGTTGCAGCGAGGAGAAGGCTGGAGGCAGTGGAGATGTCATGTCTGAGGGCAATGTGTGGTGTGAATATAATGCAGAGAATTCATAGTTTGGAAGTTAGGAGGAGGTGCGGGATTACCAAAACTGTTGTCCAGAGGGCTGAGGAAGGGTTGTTGAGGTGGTTCGGACATGTAGAGAGAATGGAGCGAAACACGTGACTTCAAGAGTGTATCAGTCTGTAGTGGAAGGAAGGCAGGGTAGGGGTCGGCCTAGGAAAGGTTAGAGGGAGGGGGTAAAGGAGGTTTTGTGTGCGAGGGGCTTGGACTTCCAGCAGGCATGCGTGAGCGTGTTTGATAGGAGTGAATGGAGACAAATGGTTTTTAATACTTGACGTGCTGTTGGAGTGTGAGCAAAGTAACATTTATGAAGGGGTTCAGGGAAACCGGCAGGCCGGACTTGAGTCCTGGAGATGGGAAGTACAGTGCCTGCACTCTGAAGGAGGGGTGTTAATGTTGCAGTTTAAAAACTGTAGTGTAAAGCACCCTTCTGGCAAGACAGTGATGGAGTGAATGATGGTGAAAGTTTTTCTTTTTCGGGCCACCCTGCCTTGGTGGGAATCGGCCAGTGTGATAAAAATAATAATAATAATAATAATAATAATAATAATAATAAATTATATATATATATATATATATATATATATATATATATATATATATTATTGTAACCACGAACGAGTGGTATTTATCAATAACAACACTGCGCTAACCAAGGATTCGAACCCATGTTGCACTGGCCTGCCTCATGTGGTTCTCGCTTACCATGAGCGAGGCCAGTACAACATGGGTTCGAATCCTTGGCTAGCGCAGCGTTGTTATTGATATATATATATATATATATATATATATATATATATATATATATATATATATATATATATATATATATATATATATATATATATATATATTATATATATATATATTATATATATATATATATATATATATATATATATATATATATATATATATATATATATATATATATATATATATATATATATATATATATATATATATATATATATTGATGGCCGCAAGACGCGGCCATCAAATGCGACCCATCTGCCATTTTTCATACGGAGCACCAATAATAATAATAATAATAATAATAATAATAATAATGTTTATTTCTACATGTACATGATACAAGTTACACAGACCATAGGTGACATCAATGGCATACAATTATATAGAAAATCTCTTATTATGCAGAGCATTTCGGGCAAATTAGGTTAATTTTCTCCACAGGATGCGACCCTCACCAGTCAGCTAACATCCAGGTACCTACTTACTAATAGGTGAACATGGACAGCAGGTGACTTAAGAAAACACGTCTCGGTGTTTCTACCCGTACCGAGGATCGAACCACGGACCTCGCTGTGTGAGCTGAGTGCGCTACCAACCGAGCTACGGGACGCCGCTAACACAACCAGTGCCAGATTCTAACTCTTGTCCTGACGGCAGTCAATGTGTCAGAAAAACTAAAGGAGGAATTATACTTTCTTTAAATAATATTCCAAATTAAGCCTCTCCCTCTTCTTCCTCATACTACTTCCCCTTCCTAATGTAACTTACTTCGTTTCCTTTCTTGTCCTATCTTCCCCTTTCTTTTCCATTCTTCGTCTTTCTCCTCTATTCTTTCCTTCCTCCCGTTCTCTAATTTGATAAGGTTTTTCAAATTAAGCCTCTCCCTCTTCTTCCTCATACTTCCCCTTCCTAATATAATTCAATTTCCTTTCTTTTTCTCCCTCCCCTTTCTTTCCTGTTCTTTCCCATTCCTCACATCTTTCTCCTCTACTCCTTCCTTTCTGTTTCTTTCCCTTCCTCTTCCTCCCATTTCTTTGCTCCGCTCCGCTTCCCTTCCTGTCGACTGTTCCTAACTCCTGTTCCTGCCGTTCCTTTCCTCCTACCTGCTGCTGCTCCCCCCTCTTACCTGTATCTTCCTCCATCTTCCCTGCTGTTTCTTCCCCATCCTACCTGCTGTTTCTTCCCCATCCTACCTGCTGTTTCTTCCCCATCCTACCTGCTGCTTCTTCCCCATCCTACCTGCTGCTTCTTCCCCATCCTACCTACTGTTTCTTCCCCATCCTACCCGCTGTTTCTTCGCCATTTTACCTGCTGTTTCTTCCCCATCATACCTGCTGTTTCTTCCCCATCCTACTTCCTGTTTCTCCCCCATCCTACCTGCTGTTTCTTCCCCATCCTACTTCCTGTTTCTCCCCCATCCTACCTGCTGTTTCTTCCCCATCCTACCTGCTGTTTCTTCCCCATCCTACCTGCTGTTTCTTCCCCATCCTACCTGCTGTTTCTTTTCCATCCTACCTGCTGTTTTTCCCCATCATACCTGCTGTTTCTTCCCCATCCTACCCGCTGTTTCTTCCCCAACCTACCTGCTGCTTCTTCCCCAACCTACCTGCTGCTTCTTCCCCAACCTACCTGCTGCTTCTTCCCCAACCTACCTGCTGTTTCTTCCCCATCCTGCCTGCTGCTTCTTCCCCAACCTACCTGCTGCTTCTTCCCCATCCTACCTGCTGCTTCTTCCCCATCCTACCTGCTGCTTCTTCCCCATCCTACCTGCTGCTTCTTCCCCATCCTACCTGCTGTTCCTTCCCCATCCTACCTGCTGTTTCTTCCCCATCCTACCTGCTGCTTCTTCCCCATCCCATCTGCTGTTTCTTCCCCACCCTACCTGCTGTTCTTCCCCATCCTACCTGCTGCTACTTCCCCATCCTACCTGCTGCTTCTTCCACATCCTACCTGCTGTTTCTTCCCCATCCTCCCTGCTGCTTCTTCCCCATCCTACCCGCTGTTTCTTCCCCATCCTACCTGCTGCTTCTTCCCCAACCTACCTGCTGCTTTTTCCCCATCCTACCTGCTGTATCTTCCCCATCCTACCTGCTGCTTCTTCCCCATCCTACCTGCTGCTTCTTCCCCATCCTACCTGCTGCTTCTTCCCCATCCTACCTGCTGCTTCTTCCCCATCCTACCTGCTGTTTCTTCCCCATCCTACCTGCTGTTTCTTCCCCATCCTACATGCTGTTTCTTCCCCATCCTACCTGCTGCTTCTTCCCCATCCTACTTGCTGCTTCTTCCCCATCCTACCTGCTGCTTCTTCCCCATCCTACCTGCTGTTTCTTCCCCATCCTACCTGCTGTTTCTTCCCCATCCTACCTGCTGTTCCACCTTCTCCTTTCCCTTCCTATATGCTGCTCCTCATTACCTGCTGTTATCCCCTCCCAAGTTCTACAACACACATGGCCTTGGACAGTATCGCACACAACCTTGCTACAAGATCAAGGTAAAAGTATAAATTTCAACCTCCAGGTTTTTATAAGAACTTCCCAGCTTCCCCTGCTACGTCAATTATTACAAGTTGCTAAGTGATGGGGGTTACACAGACAATGCCAAGTACTGGAAGCAAGAGCTGTGCAACACTACTCTATTCAAAACGATACTTTCATGATGAAAACTCCAGCAGTCTGTAGCTACCCTATTCGATATGATAATTACATATGGGGAACAACCGCTGCGTGCGACTTCTCTACACATTTACAAAGTGAGGGAAAGAATTAGGGTTTCCTGTCAAATTGCATCACACAAGATGGGTTGCCTACACAAGGTATGCAACGATGAAGCTTACCTTTAACTTGACCTTTATACCTTTGATGAGTTCCGAGAGCTTTTCTGCTCCCGGAGCCCGGCCATGGGTCAAGATCGTCTGGTGCTTGCCTGGTAAACAGGCTGTTTCTGCCCCGTTGCCCACATATCCATCACAGCTTGGTAGATATGGCACCTGTTGAAGATACTTGTCCAATTTCCTCTTGAAGACTTCTACACTTGTCCCAACAGTGTTCTGATATCTTCTAGCAAGATGCTGAATAGTAGGGAGGGGGGGGGGGGCACAAAAAGGGATTGTGTCCATGGCGCCCCTGTTTTTCACTGGGTTTATTTTACACTGCCTCCTTCACTCCAGTATGTTGTTATGGCGGTGTGTAGATTTGGACAAGGTCCTCAAATACTTTCCAGGTATATATTATCATGCATCTCTCCTCTGCTCCAGTGAGTACATGTTCAAGACTCTGACGCGTTTCCAATAATTTAAATGCTTTACTGGCTGTAAGCGAGCCATAAACGAGCTCTGTATCAGTTCCAGCTCTGATATTTTTCCTGCCCTGAAGGGGGCCGTCAATACTGAACAAAATTACAAACGAGAGAGCAAAAGCGACTTAAAAAGTGTCACTATTTGCACTATTTTCTTTGTTTTGAAAGTTCTCATTATTTACCCAATCACTGTCCTGGATGTCGTGGTCTCACTGTGTTCTTTCAAAGAAAGGCCATCTGACATAATTATTCCCACGTGTTTCTATCGTTCTATTTGACGATCCTCTTGAGTTTTGCATACAGTGTCCCTTTTGAGTTCTTCAATCTATCACATAAAAGTTCCACTCTATCACATCTATATATAGTTTTTTTTTAACGTTATCTCACCGTCCAAAACATCCCTTGTATGTGTTTCTATAATGATGCAAACATGGCCTTCGCTTCTGCGAGGAGCCCACTAATATAACTTTGTCATTTCAATTTGAATTTCAAACCCAGAATGTTTGCACAAATGAAACAGGACTTACCATTTGAGATGGGTTGATGCGTGCTTTGTTAGTACCACCGGTGATGTACTACCTGGTATGGCCCCTGGTGTAAATACCCTTACTTTCTCCAGTACTGACTGAGCACTTGTCTGTTGTATATTCGCCCATAATAAAATATATGACTGACTTGGTTTGTCCCACTGTTATGTACCTCTGTCCCACTTGTAGTACTTCCCTGTTTGTCCCTATTTTAGGGTCTGCTCCTTTCTCTTTTCGCTTAAAAAATGTTGTTCATTTTCATTCCCTTGCTTTCTCTGTAGTGATACGTTCCTTTCACGTGGTGGTCAGGACAGCTAAGGTCATAACATTTTCTGATTTGCAATGAGGCTTTGCACATCACTGGACGGAAGTACCTACATACCTTTTCAAAGCGACCTTCCCTTGTCTTATCAAGTTTGCACATTTTCTGGTGTGTTTATCAGGCATTTTCTCCCATACAGGTACATATCTTTAGCGTAGTATATGTAGATATCCTGACTGCCTACATTTACTGAGTTAGACTCATTCTCGCTTTCTAAGAAGTGACCAGGATTATCTTTTTTTTTCCTTTCCCTGAGCGTATTTCTCCAGGTTGCTCTGTTTCTTGTTTCCTGCTATTGACGTCTCTATCATCAAATATTTCGCTATAGACTCAGCAGCTACGGCTGCTTGAAATTTGTCTTTCCGGCAAAGCTGGAATTACAAGAGAGAAGATGAGAGCACAGAAATGGGAAATAGAGGAAAGATAAGAGGTTAAAGAGGGGAGAAAGAAAATCTCAGAGGATGGTGAAGGGAATGAGAGGATAGAGAAGGTAAGGACAGACAAGTGAACAAGAAGAGAGGGAAAGGGAAGAGACTAGGAATGAGAGGGTCAGGTCAGAATAGAGGCCATGGTATACAGAACAATATAAGAGAACATTAATGGCAGCGCATAAGATTTGCCATAAATCCCCAGGAGGAATGCGGCTGACGCAGTCACTAAGTAATTCATCAACACGTGTGTGTGCACTACTAAACACATGCTTACAGTGCCCCGGGTGTTGGGCAAGCACTTGCAGCTCTCACCTCACAACTAGTCTTGCTAGTTCGTTTTCAGGTTAGGTTTAACTTTAGCAAGGACTAAGCCAAAGTAAAAATTAGTTATTTTACGTTTAGTTGGTTATCTTTCCCTAATTGATATTTAGCTAACCATTAATAATTAAACTGGAAAAAATTCAACCGGCAAAGAAAGTTATATACACTGGCAGGTATATGTCTCAATGTATATACATTGAGAGGTGTATACCTCAGTGTATATACACTGAGAGGTGTATGTCGCAGTGTATATACTCGTGTATGCTAAGTTTACTTTAATCTCCGTTTTATGGATTAAAGTATATTTGACTGATGGTAAACAGGGGGAGATGAATGACAGCTCTGGGCCTTTCGTGTTGCAATCAACACATCAGGAGCTTGCAATGTTGCAGAAAAGAGGAAGGCCAAGCGGCTCGGGGGGTCAGTGCCCCCGGGCTGCAGGGACACTAATCCCCGGAAACGTCCTTCAGGAATGCTGTCTGAGGTATGTTCTGCCCACGCTATCTAGTCATAGGTAGGTAGTCCAAAGTAAGCCTTTATCAGTGGAAAGGCACAATATCACTGCAGTTTAGTGGAAAGGTCACTATCATTGCTGATTGATGGAACATATGTCCGAGGATCTGATTAATATCACAAAAACCCAACGTCGCCGAGATCAGATAAAAAAAAAAATGAGAGTCAAAAGGGACAAAAAATGAAAGCCAAATCTGCCCAACAAGCATATAATCCCATGACCATAATAAAACGTGGAGCGCAATATCACCCTGTAAATTACTGGAGCGTTTGCTGGATTCAGCGGAAGTTTAGCCACCATGATATATGAGAGGAAGAGTAATGTCTGGCAGCGGGGGATAAGTCGTCATCGATTAAATAGCTGGAAACCGCACGATTGGTATGGCGTAGGATGGGATGCGTGGTAAATGCAACGCTAAGCACTTGCCAAGTCACCAACATGTGATATATAATAATCCCGTAGCTTGGTTGGTAGCTGTTATGCAGGTTTCTGCATTGTAATATGTATATAATGGAGAAGTGTACCATAATTTCATAAATAATGTTGTTAGGTAAGACACATGCAACAGTTAGGTATCTTTAAAAACCATACCACGGGCGGGATTGAACCCGCGGTCAGTCTCAAAACTCCATACCGTCGCGTTAGCGACGGTATGGAGTGTTTGCAATCGTGGTATGGTTTGTTTGCAATCATGTCATTACGATTTCGTGAGTCAGTTAGGTATCTTTATTTCGAAATAAAGATACCTAACTATTGCACGTGTGTCTTATCTAACAACCTGTCGGTATTTTATACCATTTTTATATTCACATAAATAATGTTATACATTTGTGGGCACTGTAAATTAGCTTAAATTGTAAAATAAAAGGAAGTCTTGCATTGACTTATTTTCCAAGTGTGGGTGTATTGGGTAGTCACGTGGGGAAGCGGCACGAGTGACAAATATGCTGCCCACACGCAGTTTTTTAAGCAAAGTTTTGTACTCCTGTTGTTTATCCGACTCAAGCCATAGGCTACTTTAGTGCTTACCAGTAGGCTCATCTGGGCTCTCATGTGGTCAGGGCTCTGTGGAATGAGGGAGGCCTGGTGAAACTGGATGACATGGTGAGAGGGCATGGCGCCCGCTGGACCCTAACATGGTACATGTACTTATGTGTGTGTTTTGTTTTGCTTCGATATCGCAGCCTGCCGGCTCCTTAGGTATCTTTATTTGGGTGTACATGCTGAGGGAAATGTGGGTGTGTTTATCTAGTGTTTGTATATAGTGTTAGAAGTAATAAATGTATATTTTTCTAACGAGGAATTTTGCCTGAACCCTATAATATCCAAACCATTTAAGTAGTGAACGCTGGTTTAGCGCTTTCTATTGTCATTAGGGTAGACCTGGGTGGTTCATTTTCACATATTTGTGTAACTTAACCTTTGCCCCTAAAAAAGGCCTTAAGCCCCAGGCGCCCCATTTTTCTGCGTAACAGTAGCGCACTCAGCTCACACACTGAGGTCTATGGTTTGATTCCTGGTACGGGTGGAAACATTAGAGCGTGTTTCCTTAAGACACCTGTTGTCCCTGTTCACCTAGCAGTAAATAAGTACCTGGGTGTTAGCCTAATGGTGTGGGTTGCATCCTGGAGACAAAATTACCTAATCTGCAGAAAAGGCTCTGCATAACCAGGGGTTTTCTATATAGTATGTCACTGGTGTCAGCTATGCAAAATGCCCCCAATAAAAAGTAGGGGCGCCATTGGTACACTAAGGGAAAACACCATAAGTGTCCGGGGCCCAAAACTGTTCAACAGCCTCCCATCAAGCATTAGGGGAATTGCCAATAAACCCCTGGCTGCCTTCAAGAGAGAGCTGGACAGATACCTAAAGTCAGTGCCGGATCAGCCGGGACTGCGTGCGGCCAGCAGTAACAGCCTAGCTGATCAGGCCCTGATCCATCGGGAGGCCTGGTCATGGACCGGGCCCTGACCCCCGGATCTTCCTCCAGGTTATACTGAGGCTAACTTGATAATGACCCAAGACGGACTGAAACGTCGTCTAAAGTTCCGTCTCCAAAGTCGAGTTATTTGTGAAATCTAATATTTTGAAGACTAGTGTCATCAGTCTCTAACTTTACACTATACACAAGACTTAGGGCAGAATTTTTATTTTATATTTTGTAATAACACGGACGGTTCAACCTTGTTGAATGACTATACCCTTGCCTGTGGTCACTGGCGTCTTCCAATCACTTCTCAAGTTAAAATCCCAGAAAAACGATACAACATATGATGTAGTTACAAGGTGGAGTACCACCCGTCTTGCGTGGCCACCATATTCTAAATGATTGCAACATTGTGGGAACGCTTGCATTGTTCACCTCCCACATTCTACACTTGAAGCTTACCTGAAGACGATTTCGGGGGACACTGCACCCTCGGGTCCTTCCCAAACGAGGCAAGGAAAATTATATTGTGGGAACGCTTGCAGGATGCTTCTACCCAACTATATACAAGTTACAATTTAGGAACACCCGCAGTGCGTTGCTACTTTATATGATAAATATATTGCAGGAGCAAAAGAGAGCTACGTTCGTTACCCTATTATATTCCATTATTGAGGAAGGGTTGCATGCATAAAGTAAGAAAACGTATCAATCTGAGGTGGGAGACTTCAGTAGGGTGATGGTGGTGATTTATTCGTCAGGACACAAGGTAACTCTCCCGACAAGGGTCTTAATCAAATGATGACCCGTCGGTGTGGGATGAGGATATAGTCACGTACCGCCATAACATAGTAATCTAGGGGGATGAACCTGCGTCAGCAGTCTAGCACACGTGGGAGGCACTGCAGTGGGATGAATAATGAAGAACCCTGACCCACCTCCCCAAGTGCTACCCGCTGCTGCTGCCTACATTGGCTTTTCATCAATTCATTAACTTCAACGGAACGGTTTGAAAGGTAAAAAAGGATGTCGACAGGTGTGATACAAGAAAGATACAGCAAAGAATACTTTTACTTGGACAACGTTTTGCATACAGGAGTTTGTCAATGACTTGCAAGAGTTCACCTGTAGGTGGTTGTGATATTTCAAGAGCGCTTTGAGGGTGTAGGTCATTCAGCGCTCTTGACAAAAAACACGCGTGTGCGCGCGCGCGCATACACACACACACACACACACACACACACACACACACACACACAGGGGCCAGGAGCTAAATATCGACCCCTGCAACCCCTGCGAGCACACACACACACACACACACACACACACACACACACACACACACACAAGGACCCAGGAAAATAAGGAGATTAGCCGAAGAGCCAGAAATGAATATGCATGGATAAGGCGGGAGGCCAAGAGAAATCACGAGAAACGGCAAAAAAAATATGTAAAGAGCTAAACACGAGATTTAAGTATTTTAAGTGGAGACAGACTGGACTAGATCCCTGAAACCACAAATAGTTAAGTAAACACCCACGAAAAAGATCAGATTAACAAACTCTAAAAACTCCCAGGTATAAAAAAAACATAGCACAAACACTGACATCAAGTTAAAGCAGCCATCATCAGTTGAAAATTTCATTCAATTATTAATATCAAAAGACTCTCCTAAAAGTACGGCGATGTCTCTGAAAGCAAGACCTGAGTCGTGAGTAAACTATGTGCCACAAGATAGCAATATTCAGTTAGTAATGAGAGAAGGCGATCCTGCAAGAATGTTGAGTTATACTCTCCCAGTCACTCACTATCCCAGGACCCACAGGAGACCTCCACTGGCTCCTTACAATCCCAGTCACTACCGTCCCTGGACCCACAGGTGACCTCCACTGACTCTACTCACTCCCAGTCACTACTATCCCTGGACCCACTGGTGACCTCCACACACTCCCAGTCACTACCGTCCCTGGACCCACAGGTGACCTCCACTGACTCCACACACTCCCAGTCATTACTATCCCTGGACCCACTGGTGACCTCCACACACTTCGTCACTACCGTCCCTGGGCCCACAGGTGACCTCCACTGACTTACACACTCCCAGTCACTACTATCCCTGGACCCACTGATGACCTCCACACACTCCCAGCCACTACCGTCCCTGGACCCACAGGTGACCTCCACTGACTCCACACACTCCCAGTCACCGTTATCCCTGGACCCACTGGTGACCTCCACACACTCCCAGTCACTACCGTCCCTAGACCCACAGGTGACCTCCACTGACTCCTAGTGACTCCTAGTCACTACTATCCCTGGACCCACTGGTGACCTCCACTGACTGCAAACAGCCACCGGGTACACCATCCAACGTGCCACCAGGATACTCTCCCCAACGGTTGAATTTTCTTTGGATGTTGCAGATCATTTCAGCAATGTGGGAGAACAAGGCGAGCAAGAGGGAATGACCCCCTTCCAGGTAAAGTACATCACGGGTATATACACAAATAACTCGCACTTAGAAGAAGAAACTTGTGAAGACTTTTCGGTTCGTCTTGCACCAGTAACAGGTTTTACTGGAGCAAGAAGTGAAGGAGGCCAGAATATATACGAGTACATTTCAAAATATCCCTGGGGAATTTACTCTGAAATAACAAGAGAGAAGTCAACAAGGAGATCCCAGAGTGTGATGATACGTCAGAGATGACAATAACAGCTCACAAAATCCCACATACAGCCGTAAACATTATTTCTAACCTGGTCTCCATTATTATTTATCGAAAGTGCAAAACCTTTCTGGGTCATTAAGTTGGTTCAGAGAGCAAACAAGTTGATAAATTAAGGCACATTTAAACCACTTGAGTATCTTTATTGAGGAAACGTTTCGCCAGACACTAGTTACATTAATTCAATATAAAGAAGAATAATGAAGATCAGAAGAGTTTGAGGTAATCGGTTCATTATCCTGGAGTCAACGTAATCGACTCCAGGCTATAGGAATGATTACCTCAAACTCATGCTGATCTTCACCATTCTTCTCTGTATTGGACTGACGAAGTCACTGTGTGGCGAAAAAGTTTCCTCAATAAAGATACCCAAATGTTGCAAATGTGCTTAATTTATCAACTGCAAAAGTGTGTTGAAGGCTTCACCCTCCGTTAGCTAAGCGCTCGACATACGCTACCTAATTCCATACATAAGGCCAATAAACCTACCTGGCAAAGCACACAAAACAACAGAACCTGAGCAACAGCTGCCTACAGATTAGTAATGTGGAAGAACATCTATAAATCTGAACGAAGACAGCCGTCTTTAAGAAGAACTTGTTAAGTTCCTCCAGTTACTTGTAAATCAGCAGGGTTGTGCTGATTTACAAGTGCTGCTAGCACCAATAACGTGACTGATCAGGTCAGCAAACATGTTTAATTCGGGATCGGGTCGAGGGGGCAGTGACCTTAGAACTATGAACAAATAGTCAACAGATAGCACTGTTCACCGCATGACACCCCTACTTGACAACAGCACTGTTCACTGCATGACACCCCTACTTGATAACAGCACTGTTCACTGCATGACACACCTACTTGATAACAGCACTGTTCACTGCATGACACCCCTACTTGATAACAGCACTGTTCACTGCATGACACACCTACTTGATAACAGCACTGTTCACTGCATGACACACCTACTTGATAACAGCACTGTTCACTGCATGACACACCTACTTGATAACAGCACTGTTCACTGCATGACACCCCTACTTGATAACAGCACTGTTCACTGCATGACACCCCTACTTGATAACAGCACTGTTCACTGCATGACACCCCTACTTGATAACAGCACTGTTCACTGCATGACACACCTACTTGATAACAGCACTGTTCACTGCATGACACCCCTACTTGATAACAGCACTGTTCACTGCATGACACACCTACTTGATAACAGCACTGTTCACTGCATGACACACCTACTTGATAACAGCACTGTTCACTGCATGACACACCTACTTGATAACAGCACTGTTCACTGCATGACACCCCTACTTGATAACAGCACTGTTCACTGCATGACACCCCTACTTGATAACAGCACTGTTCACTGCATGACACCCCTACTTGATAACAGCACTGTTCACTGCATGACACCTCTACTTGATAACAGCACTGTTCACTGCATGACACTTCTACTTGATAACAGCACTGTTCACTGCATGACACCCCTACTTGATAACAGCACTGTTCACTGCATGACACCCCTACTTGATAACAGCACTGTTCACTGCATGACACACCTACTTGATAACAGCACTGTTCACTGCATGATACACCTACTTGATAACAGCACTGTTCACTGCATGACACCTCTACTTGATAACAGCACTGTTCACTGCATGACACTTCTTGATAACAGCACTGTTCACTGCATGACACCCCTACTTGATAACAGCACTGTTCACTGCATGACACACCTACTTGATAACAGCACTGTTCACTGCATGACACACCTACTTGATAACAGCACTGTTCACTGCATGACACCTCTACTTGATAACAGCACTGTTCACTGCATGACACTTCTACTTGATAACAGCACTGTTCACCGCATGACACCCCTACTTGATAACAGCACTGTTCACTGCATGACACCTCTACTTGATAACAGCACTGTTCACTGCATGACACCCCTACTTGATAACACTGTTCACTGCATGACACACCTACTTGATAACAGCACTGTTCACTGCATGACACACCTACTTGATAACAGCACTGTTCACTGCATGACACACCTACTTGATAACAGCACTGTTCACTGCATGACACACCTACTTGATAACAGCACTGTTCACTGCATGACACACCTACCTGATAACAGCACTGTTCACTGCATGACACCCCTACTTGATAACAGCACTGTTCACTGCATGACACACCTACTTGATAACAGCACTGTTCACTGCATGACACCCCTACTTGATAACAGCACTGTTCACTGCATGACACCCCTACTTGATAACAGCACTGTTCACTGCATGACACACCTACTTGATAACAGCACTGTTCACTGCATGACACACCTACTTGATAACAGCACTGTTCACTGCATGACACCCCTACTTGATAACAGCACTGTTCACTGCATGACACCCCTACTTGGTAACAGCACTGTTCACTGCATGACACCCCTACTTGATAACAGCACTGTTCACTGCATGACACACCTACTTGATAATAGCACTGTTCACTGCATGACACACCTACTTGATAACAGCACTGTTCACTGCATGACACCCCTACTTGATAACAGCACTGTTCACTGCATGACACCCCTACTTGATAACAGCACTGTTCACTGCATGACACCCCTACTTGATAACAGCACTGTTCACTGCATGACACCCATACCTGATAATAGACACTGTTCACCGCACGAGACCCATACTCGAGTACACGGCTCTAGTGTGGAGCCCCCACCTAACAGAACAAAAGTATTCTAAAGAAAACACATCTACCTGCAAGCTGGCACCTGCAACGAGAATCATAAGCCACGCAGCCTGAACAACCTTGACTTCACATCTCTGCAAAAGCGTAAAACAAGAGGAGATAATGATCATGACAAAATATTCAGCGACGCTGACAAGGGCAGAATCAGTCCATTCAGCTCGTATATATTCAGTCAGGCGTCTCAATTATTGGGAACGTTTCAAGTCCCTCGATTTCTGCTCATTGGAACGTAGGTGAGAATGATACATTACAATTTACATCTGGAAAATTCTAGAGGATTGATCCTAAATCTCCAAAAAGAAATCATTCCCCATGAAAGCGAAAGGCTGAAAAGACAGTGCAAAATATCTCTAATGAAAAGCAGAGGTGCAATAAGTACACAGAGAGAGAACTCAGTATGTGTAAAGGGGATCAAGAATTTTCAACACCCTCCCTTCAGGACTGCATGTGGCTACCACCAACAACCTGGTCGATTAGAGCATAGGTCAGGAGGCTAGGGAATCCTGGGCTTGGACTGCTTTACCCCCTTTCATTCTACGTAATGCCTCACGTACCTCCCCCACACGCACATCCTGCTCTTCACTCCTAAAAGATGTTACATTTCCCTGACCAGCGCATGAAATTACCGCTTCCCTTACTTCGTCGACATTTAAAAGTTCCTCAAAATATTCCCGTCATCTACCCAATACCTCCCTCTCCCCATCTACTAACTCCCCTACTCTGTTTTTAACTGACAAATCCATTCGTTCCCTAGGCTTTCTTAACTAGTCTCACTCCAATTTTTTTTTCTTATTTTCATCAAAATTTCTTGACAGTGCCTCTCCCATTCTATCATCTGCTCTCCTTTTCCAATCTCTTCACCTTTCTTTTACTCTCCATATGCTCTGCTCTTCTTATAACACTTCTGCTTTGTAAAAACCTCTCATAAGCCACCTTTTTCTCTTTTATCACACCCTTTACTTCAACATTCCACCAATCACTCCTCTTTCCTCCTGCACCCACCCTCCTATGACCAAAAAAATTCTGCCCCACTTTTTAATACCACATTTTTAAAACTATTCCAACTCTCTTCAACCCCCCCCCCCCCACTACTCATACTTGCGCTAGCCCACCTTTCTCCCAATAGTTGCTAATATCTCACCCTTACTTCCTCCTCCCTTAGTTTATACACTTTCATCTCTTTCTTACCTGTTGTTGCCATTTTCCTCTTGTCCCATCTACCTCTTAATCCAACTGTAGCTACAACTAAATAATGATCTGATTTATGAGTTGCCCCTCTATAAACATGTACATCCTGGAGTCTACCCATCAACCTTTTATCCACCAATATATAACCTAACAAACTTTCATTACGTGCTATATCATGCCTTGCATACTTATTTATCCTCTTTTTCATAAAATATGTATTTCTTATTACCAAACATCTTTCTACAAATAGCTCAATTAAAGGTTTCCCATTTTCATTTACCCCTGGCACCCCAAATTTACCTACTACTCCCTCCACAACATATTTACCCATTTTAGCATTGAAATCCCCAACCACAAGTACTCTCACAATTGGTTCAAAACTCCCCACGCACTAACCCGAAATTTCCTAAAATCTCTCTCTATCTCTCTACACTTCTCTCTTCTCCAGGTGCATAAAGGCTTACTATACCCCACTTTTCACATCCAACCTTTATTTTACTCCATATAATCCTTGAATTTAAACACTGATATTCCCTCTTTTCCTGCAATAACTTATCCTTCAATATTATTGTTATTCCTTCTTTAGCTCTAACTCTAATTGAAACCCCTGACCTAATCCCATTTATTTTTCCCCACTGAAACTCTCCCACCCCCTTCAGCTTTGTTTCACTTAAAGCCAGGACATCCAGCTTCTTCTCATTCATAACATCCACATTTCTTTCTTATCATTTGCACAACATCCACGCACATTCAGACTTCCCACTTTGACGTTTTTCTTCTTTTTAGTAAGCTATACAGGAAAAGGGGTTACTAGCACATTGTTCCCGGCATTTTAGTTGACTTTTACAACACGCATGGCTTACGGAGGAAAGATTCTTATTCCACTTCCCCATGGGCATAAAAGGAAAAGGATTAAGAACAAGAACTATTAAGATAAAATCAAAGAAAACTCAGATGAGTGTGTATACATAAACGTGTACATGTCTGTGTAGTGTGGCCTAAGTGTAAGTAGAAGTAGCAAGACATACCTGAAATCTTGCATGTTTATGAGACAGAAAAAAACACCAGCAATGCTACCATCATGTAAAACAATTACAGGCTTTCGTTTTACACTCAATTGGCAGGACGGTAGTACCTCCCTGGGCGGTTGCTGTCTACCAACCTACTACTGTATGTGATATTTTATATATATATATATATATATATATATATATATATATATATATATATATATATATATATATATATATATACACATACACATACACACACACTTTAAAATTAAGTCCTTTCTAAAATTTTATCTTATTTGTATATTTTTTCATTTATGTTAATAAAAATTAATGATTTTATACAAGTTTATAATAATTTAATAAACAAATACAATAAAATATATTTCTTTTCGTTAGGTTCAGAATGATTTTTGCGAAATTACTGCATACACAAATTTTCGCTTGCCTTATTCGGCAAGAAGAGCGTTGCTATTTAAGCCAAATATGAAGTTTTACCTATTCGGCACACAAACATACACAAACATACGCACACACACACACACACACACACACACACACACACACACACACACACACACACACACACACACTAGTAGTGATCAGTGAAGAGGCGGGGCCAGGAGCTCGGACTCGACCCCCGCAACCTCAACTAGGTGAGTACAAGGGAAGAGAGATTACATCAACCAACAAAGTTAAAATAGCGGTTAGCCGCTGGAATGTAGTCTAAATAATGTGCTGAAACCAGCGGGAATTTAAACAATTTCTATGAAACTAAACTCAGAAGACGGAGAGAACGAGCAGAGAGAAGTTTTGAAACTACGGAACATCACAAATGGGGAATGAGAATTCACTGCTGAACTTGAAGAATGCCTTGGACACATTACCACAGAAGACCTGGCACACAAACTGGAGGTGTGGACTAGGGTAGGCAGGACACTCGCATGGTTTAAGTCATACCTGAAAGACAGAAATCAGGAAGGTGAGCCAATGATGAGCGAATGCAGCTTTATCTAAATGGTATGTAAAAGGACACATGTACAACTAATGTGACATTTTATTGTGCCAACGTTCCGCCCTCCAGGAGCTTGGGAAAGCGAAACGTTGCTATAAAACGTCGCATTAGTTGCACATGTGTCCATTTACTTAACATATTGTCGGTAATTGTACCAACATTATTACAACTTACCTAACTGGTTTACTGCCGACAATACTAAAAAAAAAAAAAAGAAGCTGGCGAAACAAATCCTGGGTTCCCCACAAAACTACCATATACACAGTAAGGTGTCAGCATACTGCTGATGTACTCAATTTTGTTTAATTATTTAAATACATGACTTACCAAGGTAAATAGGGCCACGTCATGCAACACATAGGTACCTGGGTATTAGCCCACTCTTGTGGCTGAGGTTGGACAGCAGCTCTTAGCTCATAAAATAAGGGCGTAGAAAAGAAATTCTGAGAATGATTCAAAACCACGTGAAATGTTAAGCACGGGAGATGAGTGCAGGAAAACGTAGAGATGCTGAAGGTCACCTTGGTGCACGGGGGCAGGGGATGGAGGGAGTAGGAGCTGGAGGGAAGCAGGAACTGGAGGAAAGCAAGAACTGGAGGAAAACAAGAGCTGGTAGGGAAGGCAGGTGCTGGAGGGAAGCAGGAGCTTGGGAAAAGTAAGAAATGAGGAAAGTAGGGGCTCGGGGTAAGATAGATGGAGAAGTAAAAGCTGGAGAGAAATGTGGGAATGAGGGGGGTAAGTAGGATCTTGGAAAAATATGACTTGGGGAAAGGGGAGCTGGAAAAAACTGGAAGCTGAAGGAAAGTGGGAGCAGGAGGAACGAGCTGGAGGAAAGTGGGAGCAGGAGGAACGAGCTGGAGGAAAGCGGGAACAGGAGGAACGAGCTGGAGGAAAGCGGGAACAGGAGGAACGAGCTGGAGGAAAGTGAGAGCAGGAGGAACAAGCTGGAGGAAAGCGGGAACAGGAGGAACGAGCTGGAGGAAAGCGGGAACAGGAGGAACGAGCTGGAGGAAAGCGGGAACAGGAGGAACGAGCTGGAGGAAAGCGGGAACAGGAGGAACGAGCTGGAGGAAAGTGAGAGCAGGAGGAACAAGCTGGAGGAAAGCGGGAACAGGAGGAACGAGCTGGAGGAAAGTGAGAGCAGGAGGAACGAGCTGGAGGAAAGCGGGAACAGGAGGAACGAGCTGGAGGAAAGTGAGAGCAGGAGGAACGAGCTGGAGGAAAGAGGGAACAGGAGGAACGAGCTGGAGGAAAGTGAGAGCAGGAGGAACGAGCTGGAGGAAAGCGGGAACAGGAGGAACGAGCTGGAGGAAAGTGGGAGCAGGAGGAATGTGGGAGCCGGTAAATGATACTAGAATCGTTCCACTTAGATGGAGGCAAGTGAGCAGAGTAAAGGTAAGTGATCTGAAATAGATAAGACGTTTCATGTGTCTCCTGAAACACACAAATGTAATTAAAGTTGCAGAGTATGTGAGACTCAACACAAGAGCCACCACCAGGAACCTTAACACAAGAATTTATAATAGTTTTTCATAACAAAGAATTATTATTAGTGTCTAGGGGAGGGGATGAGAGCGTCAGATTTATACCAGACAGCTCAAATTTATTGGATCAAGAGCCCTTCAGCTATTGTACGTGAGTTTTAGTATGCAATGGGTGTGAAATGATAAGGCTCAATTGTTCTGCTGTCTGTATATTTGATGTAATCCAGAGGTCAAGTGTGCGTGTGTTAGCAGCACTGTCTGTCAGGTGACTGACTCCACCATGCTTGGGCCGGACGTTTGAAAATAATAACCGTTAATTAACGATCTCTTAATACAAATACATATAACATTATTGACACAGCAGCCTGTTGAAGGCCAAGGTCCTTTCCCTTTCAGAGGAAATGTTTTAGTATGCAGCACTAGCGGGGACTCCACACCCAGTGAGGCACACACAGCACCTCGAGAAAGTTCTGCGGCTCGCCACTGTACTGATAACAGAACCCAGACGCCTCGCCAGGGAGAAACATTATACCAACTTCATTTTGTCATTGGAGAAATGTAAAGCAAGAGGAAGAAAGATGAGAGAACTGAAGAAGTTCTGACTACCATTCAGTGCTCAAGGAAAAAGAAAATACAACAAACACAAAAGAACACAAAATGCAGAACTAAGAATAATAGAAATATTAACACGAATAGATCGAGAGAAGACACGATCATGACAAAATGTATTTAGTGGCAGAGTAGTACATCAATAGAATTAGCATATCTGTCGGTACATAACATGACAATATTCGGTTTACGGCATTTTATTGAGAAGACGCTTCGTTCATCAAAATCTTTTATCAATTCTCACAGATTTTTTGGGTTAGATGGCATAATTTGGGACTGAAAACCAAAATAAGGCGGTCAAGTTGTCAACAGAAAATATTTTTGTACTGTGATAATAACAGTCAAAAAGTGTTAAGAAAACAAGAATACTAAAATGATGCTGAAAACAGCAACATAACGTCAAGGTACAAGAAATTTAAAAAATCTTTGGAGCTGGAGGTCACTCGTGGACGACGAGATATACAGGAGGGCTCCGCTTATACAGCAGATTATTTCCGGGCTACTGCTGAAAAGCGAAAATAGCTGTAGAGTGAATCAAGGCCTATTTTTTACTTTTAAATGCATATAAAGGCCTGATAACATCTTTACGCTACCATATATTGAGCAATATAGTTAGGCCTAAAAAATTTACATACAGTACACACATTACTTACCTTAAAATATTTTTTGTTTCTTAGCTTATAGAGAGTGGTGACTATATTGTAGGTGATCTGGCCAAATGAAGAATGGGTATAATTGAAAAAAACTGTAAAGCAAAGCGCTGTAAAGTGGGGCCCTCCTGTACAGCAGGGAACTGTTACCCAGGAGTTAGCCTTTTATGGATACCAGTCTATAGGATTCCAAAGGAAATAAGCCACATTTTTTTGCTTTCATGGGTCATCCCGGGTTAATCTTTTAGGGCAATAACCCGAGTGAAGGAGTCTTCAGCCACTCTTAAAGTGAGCCAGGCACAGTAAACAGTGGTGTGTTTCAACAAGGTAAGCAACGTGCACGTGTAATCCTGCCTGCTTGTCTTTCATCAACTTCAAACACAACCATGTGCCTCCCTTCCCTGTCTCTCTCCTACCTGTCCCTCCTTATTACACCACTCAGGCAAGTTCCCTTACACACCAGATGATTTAAAGATGTTAAATAGCTATAATCATGACCATATTTTTTAAAGGGATGAACCGGTAAGCCAGTGGAAGGCCTCAGTCAGATGACCAAAAGCTCCACCTGTGAGTCATCATATGACGGCCCGCGTCAGGAAACACTTGTCCTGTTTCCTGACAAACCTTACTTAACCTAACCTCCTGCTCACCTAGCAGTAAGAATATGTACCTGTGTGCTGATTATCGTGGATCACACATACGAAAAGATGTTAGAAAACCCAGTCTTGCTGGAATGTAATAACTCATGAATATAAACACTTCGATGTTGTGTAAGAAACTCCAGTACCTTCTGGGAGAAACTCCAGTACCTTCTGGGAGAAACTCCAGTACCTTCTGGGAGAAACTCCAGTACCTTCTGGGAGAAACTCCAGTACCTTCTGGGAGAAACTCCAGTACCTTCTGGGAGAAACTCCAGTACCTTCTGGGAGAAACTCCAGTACCTTCTGGGAGAAACTCCAGTACCTTCTGGGAGAAACTCCAGTACCTTCTGGGAGAAACTCCAGTACCTTCTGGGAGAAACTCCAGTACCTTCTGGGAGAAACTCCAGTACCTTCTGGGAGAAACTCCAGTACCTTCTGGGAGAAACTCCAGTACCTTCTGGGAGAAACTCCAGTACCTTCTGGGAGAAACTCCAGTACCTTCTGGGAGAAACTCCAGTACCTTCTGGGAGAAACTCCAGTACCTTCTGGGAGAAACTCCAGTACCTTCTGGGAGAAACTCCAATACCTTCTGGGAGAAACTCCAGTACCTTCTGGGAGAAACTCCAGTACCTGCTGGGAGAAACTCCAGTACCTGCTGGGAGAAACTCCAGTACCTGCTGGGAGAAACTCCAGTACCTGCTGGGAGAAACTCCAGTACCTGCTGGGAGAAACTCCAGTACCTGCTGGGAGAAACTCCAGTACCTGCTAGGAGAAACTCCAGTACCTGCTGGAAGTATTCAAATGTTGGGTAAAAGGTATCCATTTACCTAATGATGCTAATTAAAGTAATATAAATTACCAGAGAATCAGACGTCCTTTTCATTACTCCCTGAGCTCTCCTCCTCCCCTCCCTCTCCCTAGCTTCCTTTCCATCCTGCTTCTCCCCTCCTTCCACCCTAGCCCCTTCTACCACTCCTGCTTTCTACCACCTCATCACACTCACCCCTGCCCTCTTCCCAACATTCAAAAGCTCTGCCCCCAATCCCTCACACGTACCTCCTCTTTTCCTTATTCCAAGTCTCCCTCCTCCCCCATATTCAGGCGTTACTCCCCTCACCCCTGCCTACCTTCTCTCCCTCATCCCGGCTTCCCCCCCCCAACACCGGCCTTCCTATCCCCCACTCCGGCCGACCTTCTGCCCCTCGCCCCTGCCTTGCCTTCCTTCTCTTCACCCTAGCCTTCCTCCTCTCCTTCACCTCAACCTACTTCGTCTCCTACCCCCCAGCCTTCCTTCCTTCATTCCTTCCTCCCCTCACCCCCGCCCTTCCTCTCCACCGTATCTTAATTACCAAAGAACCTTGAACCCTCGTGCATAATACATTACCCTGGGGAATGAGCAGATGAAACAAAAGAAAAAGTGCAATGAAGGGGGAAATAAATAAGGAGGCAGCAGATGAAGTGCGAGTAGCAGTAGAAAAAGAAAATAAAGGTGGAAAGTACAGACAGTGGGAAATAGATAGATTTATGACGTACACGTAGGAAGAAAAGGAGAGAGGAGTAGGAAGTAGAGAGGAACAAAAGCTAGTACTGTCTTCCTGTCATATTCTATCACACAAGACACACAGTACGTTGAACTGCGTGAGGCCAGGAGTAACAGCCTTGTTGATCAGGCCCTGATCCAACGGGAGGCTTGGTCAACGACTGGGCCGTGGGGGTGTTGACCCCCAAACCCCCTCCAGGTATACTCCAGGTAAGGATTCAGTTGCTATGGCAGGTTTCCTTCCAGCTGAGCTGGAGTTGTTATTACTTGGGAACTACCGTGTCTCGGGACGTCCTTTCCCACACACAACAAAATTTATGAAGATATCTCCATCACAGTAAAACAAAAAGAGAAACGTGGGGTGGAGGGTATGAGAAAGCACTGTAAGTGCTCTTTCGGAGGATAAAGGGATAAGCACTGATATGGTAACTACACGAAGTCCAAAAAAGCCAACAAAAAAAAATGAAAATACTTAATTCAAATTATGGAAAAAATGGTTGCTAGAGACCAAGAAAAAGGGCTTAAGCTAGAATCCCAGACAACAGTGTGCTCAACCAATGAATAATATAGTTTGATCCAAGGAAGGAGAGGTTATTCTTTAACTTGCATGATCAAGGAAACCCCTTTCTTTCAAGGAACATCCATAAGGGTGTCTGAGGTCAATGACAACGGCGAGGGACGGCGGTGGTAGACAGGTGCTGTGGCGGCGGCCAGGGGTCGATGTTGGTGGCGGCGGCGAGGTGGGAACCGTGATGGCGGCGCCCAGGGGTCGATGTTGGTGGTAGTGGTAGCGGCGGCGAGGTAGGAGCCGCGATGGCGGCGCCCAGGGGTCGATGTTGGCGGCAGCGAGGTGGGAGTCGCAATGGCGGTAGTGATTGTGGCGAGTTGGTAGTTGTGGCGGGGGCGTCGAGAGGTCGGTGGTGGTGGCGGCGTCGAGAGGTCGGTGGTGGTGGCGGCGGCGGCGTCGAGAGGTCGGTGGTGGCGGCGGCGGCGGCGTCGAGAGGTCGGTGGCGGCGCCGAGAGGTCAATGGCGGCGCCGAGAGGTCGATGGCGGCAGTGGTGAGGAAAGTTACTAATGGAGAAGTTAAGAGGAAGTGAAGCGGAGGATGAGAGGACTAATGAAGAAGTAAAGTGTTGGAGCAAGCAACAGCAACTGCTCCCGCTACAGCAACAGCAGAAACAGCCGCTGGAGCAGCGACAGCAGCAGCAACAAAAAACAGCAACATAGTTCCTCACAGTTTAATAACAGATGCTTGTGGGTAAGCCTAAGATTGCACTAGCTAATCCCCCCTTTCCTCTTCCACCCTGCACTTTATCCCCTCCCCCCCCACACACACACTTTAATCTCTTTCTCTTTCATCCTCACGCTTTATTCCTTTTTTCCCTCCTTCACCCCTCAAACTGTTCCCTTCCTCATCCTCCACCTTATTCTTTCTTCCTCACCCTTATACGCAGCACTCCCCTTCTCCACCCTCAGACTTCATTCCCTCCCTCACTCTGGAATGATGGAGATCTCTTCATAAAAATTCCATTTCTCCTGTATATAGAATAGGCTATCCTGAGAGATGGTAATTCTCAAGTGATAGCAACTCCAGCTCTGATGGAACGAAATCTGTGAAGCTGTCATAGCTGATGATGAACCCGTTATCGGCATACTGAAGTCTCCCAGTTCATACTGACACATTTAAACACTATTATAGTTAAGCACCATCTTGCGTGATAGAATGTGACACAGAAAACGTAATTAGCTTTTTTTCCCACTGTAACTGTCACACAGAACTGAATAGCAGTACACTACTGATGTATTTTATTGTTACAAAAAATCCATCTTCCTCTCTCACCCACACACACTTTATTAACTCCCTCTCTCATTTAATCCCCACCCAAGTTACCTGACGCAATTTCAGAATCCGACATCACCTCTGTAATGTATGTTGTCCAATGGTCCAGAGCTATCGTGACTTATCCAATGACACAAGGTTATCCTAGTGTATCCCACAACATCACTAATCATGGCATATGCAATAATGGTCTGTCCAACTACAACCACGGCTATATCACCATCTTAACTAAAGTTTAAAGAAAACACCTTTAGATTGTTATTTTGTCAACGAAATTCTTATCCGCAACCTTAAGTCTTGTAGCAATATCTTAAGCCTTGCAGTTGCTTCACATCTGTCAGGTAAACTTTCTGCAATTGCGAAAATATGAAAAGTTAGGAATTGACTTCAGACTCGAAATAAAATTAGTTTACCAGTTAACTTACAAAACCCTCGTTTGCCCTGATCTGTTATATCGGAGTTTCCCGGAAGCATCGCCCCCGCGGCCCCATCTCAGAAAATGCCTCAAACTGGAAAGAAAGTATTTACGGGAATAAGATCTACTGAGAGAAACCAGATCTGTAAACTGGAGGTAACTGGAAGTCTGTAAGATTTAACTGCAGTCTTACACGTTCATGAGGCGAAAATAAAGTAATCCTGCTTCCGTTCCACATTCATAGGATAAGACATACTACTTCCCAGGATGGTTGCTGTTTACTGACCACTATCCTTATTGCACATCTGAGGACCCTTTCCCTTTGATGAAACTCACGGAAAGCCACTAGTGTCATCGTCAGTGTATCTGCCCGCACAGCCACTTACATGAATCATAAGCTTACAGTTGCAAGATTTTATCTCTTTCCATCTTCTGACACTAATTCCATGTTTCAGAAACACGAAATGAATACTCCATATATGCTAACATACTCGCTTCTCTTACTCTGAGGAACCCAAGTTGTATACTCTAAATAATCTCTAACAATATCACAGCCTCTTGCTCTGAAGAACCAAGGTTGTATTCGCCTTCAAACACTCATACAATACTTATAACTTCCTGCTCTCAGGAATACGAGTTGTATACTCCTTCATACATTTTCATACAATCTTCTCAATGAGGCTGTGTTTGCTGTTTATCTTAGACTTTACTGATTACCTTAAAAAACAAAGCTTTGTCTTGGTTTTCCATGCCAAAGCCATTCTGAGGGTTTTCTTGATACCTTTTATCTCCTGTCCATCAAGAGACTTCACTGAAGTTATCCGCTGGGCTAAAGCTAATGTTTTATCACTTTTTTTTTCACCGGCTGAGTAGTAATGAAAGAGCAACTTTGTCTTTGATGTGGTTTTTTATAAAAAAAATTCCGGCATACCGCCCCCCCCCCCACTTACGCTACCTCAAAGACACACACATTCTTCATCGACATGTTTAAATAAGGGGTTGAGGAGGGCAGGGAAAAGATAAGGTTATGCTTGAGTGGCGTGCCCATTATGTTTACAGTATTATTGTGTCACTCAAAACAAACACCTGCGTCTACAGGCACGATAAAGAAAAACACAATCACCCCTCTATCAAGCTAATCATTTAATACACAACCTCAACATAATCTATCTATCTATCTATCTATCTATCTATCTCTCTCTCTCTCTCTCTCTCTCTCTCTCTCTCTCTCTCTCTCTCTCTCTCTCTCTCTCTCTCTCTCTCTCTCTCTCTCTCTCTGAAAAGATCCAGCAGTTCGCAGCCACTGTCCCTGAGGTTTGGACTGTGCACAATGTGGATAGACTAAACGGACTCTAGAAGAGAGGAGAGACGCTCGCAACGTACAGGATAGAGAACTTGATAGGGTGGATAACGATAGAACGGAGAGAACCAGGAACACGGAAACATTTTATATGCTCGTGGACGAAGCTGAAGAGGCGGAGCCATGAGCCAAGCCTCAACCCCCAGCAAACACAGCCCAGTAAAAATTAGTGTTTACACTCTTCTAAACTATCAGGAATGTCTAATTATTACAATATTCACGGGAAAGCGCTAAGCCCGTAGGGATTATACAGTGCCTGGGGCATGGGAAGTAATCAAGTTTGACATGAGGAAGAAGCGAGTACCTCCAATTTCTCGCACCAAGAGCCTTCACCTGCATCAAGGTTGGGAATGCCTAGCTTCGCTCATATGTACCTCCTGAATCTTAGAGAAGAAAGATTTATCACAATTCACGACTGAAAATTACTGGATGGTCTGGTGTGAACGCTGAAATAACGCTTCACACACAGCGAGACTCCGTTCTCACACCCATGACAAAAGATCTCACGGTCAAGGAGCACAACACTTGTTATTGCAACTGCAAAGAAAATAATAGGTTGGACAACTAGAACTTTTAAAAGAAGAGACGCCAAACCAGTAATGACACTCTTCGGGTCACTCGTTCTCTGCAGGTTGACATACTGCTGTATACTAACGACCCCCTTCAAGGCAGGCGAAACCGCAGAGCTGGAAAATGTAGAGAAGTTTCTTCACCGCTCGTACAAACTCAAGCACCTAAACTGCCGAGATCGACTGAAATCTCGAACTGTATTCCTCAGAATGTAGGTGAGAAAGACATGAAGAGACAAGGCAGACCAAGATACCTCCGGTGAAAAACAGGGTAGCGATAACTACACACAGAATTCAATAAGCGTAAAGGGATCACGACTCTTCAAAACCTTCCCTCCATGCATAAGGGTGATTACGAATAAACACCTAGATATATTCAAGTGGGAAGTCGACAAATTCCTCAAATCATTTCTTGATCAGCAAGGCTGTGGTGCATACGTTGGGATGCAAGTGGTAGGCACCTACAGCCTGATCGATCAGGCCAACAACCAGAGGCTTTGTCTGGCACTGGATTGCGGTGATGAGCACTGGAAGTGGCTGTAGGTAACTTATAAGTAACACAAAAACAAGGATAAAATTAAGACAAAAGCAACTGACACAAACACTGAACATAAATATCATACCGAGTTCAAATAACCAGCGTCAATTAAGGGCTTCATTAAATTATCGATGTCAAAACACTTAGGTTCCCCGAGGTCCCTACCGGCACCTGGGTAATTATAAAAACCATGACGAAGGTGGAAAGATCTAAACACGCTAAATATTTTACCCCACGATTCGTTCGAAAAGTTAGTGTGTAATTAACTAATGAAACTAATATGACTTCTCTGCTACCTAACGGTAAACAGTCAGCTGATATAATTTCACTGGTGGTTAATTAATGTAAATCTAGGTTAATTAAGGTTAAGTTAATCCTGTCCTATTTAACGCAGAATCACTTTCTATTTGTAAGTTTGGTTGCCACAGGCACTACCATGGAGGCAGAGGCTCTCCTATAAAGTGCTCTACAAGTTTTGTAAGTAATTGCTTATTTAGCAACTTTCAAAATCACTTTCTCTTCTAACAAGTTTAAAACCAATTTCTTATTTAACAAGTTTCAGGCCAAATTCTCATTTAAAAGTTTAAGACAAATTCCTCACTTACCAGGTTTTCCACAAACGATATTACTGTAATTATTTTCATGGAAGAGCTAAACTCGTAAGGGTCATATAACACCTATTATAATGGGAGTTGATCAGGTTAAATCCGAGGATGGGGAGGGCAGCTCCAATTCCCTGCATGAAGAACCCTTCAGCAGCACTTTATATGAAATGATAAAACTGTGAAAATCCCACAGTACCTGGGGAACAGACTGTGTTAAGGTGTGACCCGAGGAAGGGTAAGGTTGCTCCAAATCCCTGAATCAAGAGCCTTTCACCGGCATCAAAGCACCCACTTTTAAGTCAGCAGCAACGTTACCTGCTTGAATATTCAAGAGTGGGGACCCTTGTTCCCTCATGTGCAAAATACTGCCGGCGAGATAATCCCTGTGTCAGCCTAATGACCACTCCACTACAACCATTTCTCACACACTTCCAATTCTCATACTAGTGGGTTATATTCATGAGGAACCGCTAAACCCATAAGGGTCATACAGCTTTGCATATTAAATTACTAATAAAAATAATGATCAATTTAGCATAACACTAAATACGGGATACCTGGAATATACCTGGAGGGGATTTCGGGGATCAACGCCCCCGCAGCCCGGTTCGTGACCAGGCCTCGTGGTGGATCAGGACCTGATCAACCAGGCTGTTACTGCTGGCCGCTCATAAACGGAGTTGCGTGAATTTAAAATTGCAACTAGGATGTAAACACTGAAATTACTGTTCTTGTAACATGTGGAATTTAATTGTATTCAGACACTGCAATCTTCGATTTTTTTGCACTATGCTCTTCTTGGAATACCAGAGAAAGTTATGAGATAATCTAGATGACGTAAATGAAAACCTCAAGCCTAAAAATGGAGGTTTAACAAGGCTGTCAGGGAGGTGCTCCGGTCTGCCAACTTGAAGAGTTTATGTTTAATATTTGTCTGGTGTAATTAAATACACTTGCAGGTTTCTCTGATGAGTATAAAACCTGACACAGAGAAGCCAGCTTAAAATGAATGAATAGTTAGGGTTTAAATATTACATTCATGAAGGAGTGCTACACACACTGGTGGCCTGGTGGTTAACGCTCTCGCTTCACACGGTGAGGGCCCGGGTTCGATTCCCAGCCAGAGTAGAAACATTGGACGTGTTTCTTTCCACCTGTTGTCTATGTTCCCCATCAGTAAAATGGGTACCTGGGTGTTAGTCGACTGGTGTGGGTCGCATCCTGGGACACTGACCTAAGGAGGCCTGGTCACAGACCGGGCCGCGGGGGCGTTGACCCCCGGAACTCTCTCCAGATAAACTCCAGATAACACTGAGGGTCGGTCATACAGCGCCTGTGAGATTGGGAGGTAATCAGGTTCCATTTAAGAAATGGTTAGGTTCAATTCCAAGTCATGAACCCCAACCTGTGTCAAGGATTCTTGAGGTATGTAGTTAGGGTAATATCTACTATTTTTTGCATGTTCCTGCCATAAAGACACGAGTTTTGCTTAAGCAAAATTAAGACGTTGTTTTATGCTGTTTACATATTTAACAAGAATCTCATACTATTTTATAGTTTTAACGAATATTTTTTATCTGAACGGTAGTTAGGATGTTCTTTACTATGCAAGGACTGATGTATTGTCTTCTGGTGATCAGCTGACTGAATATAAACAGGGGGTTCGTGTATGAAGGGACGAAGGGAAAGTAAAGGGAGGAGACTTTTAGACAACGATCAAGAATGAACGCGAGCTTGAGTAGCCTCTGAAAGGTCGCCATTCTTCA
Organism: Cherax quadricarinatus; assembly: GCF_038502225.1. Lineage (NCBI taxonomy): Eukaryota > Metazoa > Arthropoda > Malacostraca > Decapoda > Parastacidae > Cherax > Cherax quadricarinatus. Next base: position 10,190,731 of record NC_091358.1, read on the forward strand.
GTTTGAGGCGGTCTCATGTAATATCCGGAAGGCTTAAAGAATTGACAGAGGTGCTTGGTACAGCATTACTGTCACTTACCTGCAGGTTACCTGGGTAAACATTTTCATTAAATGACGACATAAAAATGAGAGAAACAGATGAAATGTTGCAACAAATAGGCACTTCGTGCAGTGTCACTGTCTGGTATTCATTTCTGTATGTAAATAACTTTTGAGGGGCGAATTGCGGTAACTCAGTGTTGAGTATTTTTAATATATTGCATCTTGGGAAGCTTGACAGTGACATTTTATTTCGTTTCCCAGACACTGTGGAATAATAATACTGGAATATAACTGTACCTTATTCCTTAATTACTCAATATAGTTCTCTGCCGTTATCCCTCCCCCACCTCTGACCATGGGGCAAAGTACGCAGTATTATACACACCAGCCAGGCCACAATAATTCTGGTGCCCAGGGAACAGGGTGTTTGCACCAGAGCTGGTGACACTAGGCAGTGATCAGATTTGCATCTCTCCTGCACTTGTTTACGAGAGGTATCAGAATGCTTATAATTAGCAGCAGCCAGCGAAATGTTTACAAACATTTACCTCGGATCAGAGGAGGCATGAACCTACAACCTTGGGGGACCAAGTACGTAGCGTTCTGGAGATATTAGAAGCATTTCTAATATCTCTCATGGAGGAGTGAACGTGCCAGGTCTGGAGCAGATGCTTAGTTAGCTGGGCACCAAAATTAGTGTGTTGACTGGCTTGGTGTGTACTGTACTGGGTACTTTGTCGTCAAGGTTTGAGCCTCCTCTGGTCCGAGTTAAAATATAAATCTTTTGCTTGTTTGGCAAATTATCTGCATGTCTCATAAGAAGAATAAATATATAGTAAACCAACATGGGTTAGCGCTCTTTAAACATAACTACAGATGTTTAAATGGAATAACGATAATTATGCAGTGCACCTATACGCTCTAGACTAGAATACTGTTGTAACTAACTATCGTATACCTACCTCGAGTATACATGAAGGGTATTCCGAGGGTCAACGCCCCCGCGGCACGGTCCACGACCAGGCCTAGCGGTGGATCAAGGCCTGATCAACCAGGCTGCTACTGTTGCCAGCACGCAAACCGACGTACATGCGATAGCCCGGCTGGTCAGGGACTGGCTTTAAGTATTTGTCCAGCTCCCTTTTGTAGACAGCCAGAAGTCTATTGGTAATCCCCCTTATGTATGCTATGGCTGAAGTAAACAACAATATAGACCAAGGAATGTGCAGAGAACATTCTATCTCCTACATCCCTTCAGTTAAAACATCTAAATTATTGGCAACACTTAAACGCCCTCTAATTGCACTCCGTGGAGAACTGGCGAGAAAGATGTACATAATGGAAAGAAGGGTTACAAACCTGCACGGTGATAAAATTCTTTACTAGTAGGGTAGACGTTACATACCTGTAACATACCCACGACCGATTTCGAGAGTTCTACCTCCGCATCCAAGACTAAGCCAACGCCTTTAAATAGTGAAGAGATAACGTGGAGCATTAAGAAGGTTTCTAAAACCATCCTTTACAGCGTAGTATAGTCCCAACAGACTTCAATGTTGGCAGAGAATGAGCTTGCAGAACCGGTCTTTATTCTGATGTTTCGCTCAATGCTGAGCTCTTACATTTAGTTTAACATGGTCAAAAATCAACATTTGTTCTGCAAACTGTTTTTCTCTAACAACTGGCAGCCAGCCAGAGTCTTATCTTCAAGATAATATAAATTCCAGCAAACTATCCACGATCAGGCCATCAACCTGAACAGGGCCGCTGGGACGATGACCCCAGAAGAGTGGCTCACGGTGAATTCAAGGAAAATAAGTGAAGAATAATCTACGTTTACGTACAAGCAAGTTCTATGTGTGTGTGTACTCACCTAGTTGTGGTTGCAGGGATCGAGCCACAGCTCCTGGCCCCGCCTCTTCACTGGCAGCTACTCGGTCACTCTTCCCGCTCTATGAGCTTTATCATACCTCTTCTTAAAGCTATGTATGGATCCAGCCTCCACTACATCACTACCCAGACTATTCCACTTTCTGACAACTCTGTGACTGAAGAAATACTTCCTAACATCTTTATGGTTCATCCGAGTCTTCAGCTTCCAACTGTGACCCCTTGTTGCCGCGTCCCATCTCTGGAACATCCTGTCTCTGTCCACCTTGTCGATTCCTCTCAGTATTTTATATGTCGTTATCATATCCTCCTCTCTCTCCTGTCTTCCAGTGTCGTCAAGTCGATTTCCCTTAACCTCTCCTCGTAGGATATACCCCTTAGCTCCGGGACTAGTTGCAAACCTTTGCACTTTCTTTAGTTTCGTCACATATTCGGCTAGGTGAGGGTTCCAAACTGGCGCTGCATATTCCAATATGGGCCTAACGTACACAGTGTACAGGGTCCTGAATGACTCCTTATTTAGATGTCGAAATGCTATTCTCAGGTTTGCCAGGCGCCCGTATGCTGCAGCAGTTATTTGGCTGATGTGCGCCTCAGGAGATGTTCCCAGTGTTATACTCACCCCAAGATCTTTTTGCTTGAGTGAGGTTTGTAGGCTCTGGCCCCCTAGATTGTACTCCGTCTGTGGTCTTCTTTGCCCTTCCCCAATCTTCATGACTTTACTTGGTGAGGTTGAACTCCAAGAGCCAGTTGCTGGACCAGGCCTGCAGCCTGTCTAGATCCCTGTGTAGTTCTGCCTGGTCCTCGTCCGATTGAATTCTTCTCATCAACTTCACATTTGCAAGCAGGGACACTTCGGAGTCTATTCCTACCGTCATGTCACTCACAAATACCAGAAACGCACGGGTCCTAGGACTGATCCCTGTGGCACCCTGCTCGTTACAGGCGCCCACTCTGACACCTCGCCAAGTACCATGACTCGGTGTTGTCTTCCTGACAGGTATTCCCTGATCCATTGTAGTGCCTTCCCTGTTATCCCTGCTTGGTCCTCCAGCTTTTGCACTAATCCCTTGTGTGGAACTGTGTCAAACGCCTTCTTACAGTCCAAGAAAGTGCAATCTACCCACCCCTCTCTTGCCTTACTGCCGTCACCCTGTCATAGAACTCCAGTAGGTTTGTGATGCAGGATTCCCCGTCCCTGAAACCGTCCTGGCTGTCGTTGATAAGCTCATTCCTTTCTAGGTGCTCCACCACTCTGTGTGTGTGTGTGTGTGTGTGTGTGTGTGTGTGTGTGTGTGTGTGTGTGTGTGTGTGTGTATATGTGTGAGCGTGGGAGTTACTTGAGGCACAGCGCACTACCCCGGCCAACTATACAACCTCGAGATCCTATATTAAATTTTCTGCAAGGAGTTGGAAGCAAACCAATTTTGGTGGCAGATTAGGAGCCAGAGATGGTAACATGTGATGCAGAGGAAACTCTTGCAATGCTTCCTTGCTTTATTGACACCACCACCGCCTACACACTCCAGCACCAGATACACCACCACACTACCATCTCACCTCCTCCAAGATGAAGAGGGGGGGGAGCGGGAGGTAGTGGGAGAGGTGTGAAGGGAAAGGAGGAGACGGTGGCAAAGACGAGGTGGGAGACGGTGGCAAAAACAGAAAGATGGTGGGAAAGAAGAGAAGACGGTGGGAAAGAGGAAGAGGAGGAGGAAGACGGTGGGAAAGAGGACGAGGAAGACGGTGGGAAAGAAGAGACGGGAAAAAAGAGAAGACGGTGGGAAAGAAGAAGAGGAGGAGGAGGAGGAGGAGGAGGAGGAAGAGGAGGAAGAGGAGGAGGAGGAGAGAGATCTTATAAGAGATGGAACAAGTGAAGTGAACATGTAGCCCAGGTAACCAACAGGAAAACAAGTGCTTTGATATGTTGCTACCGTCTTTCCGGAAGATGAATACGACACACGTGCAACAGATATATTTATTATAGAAACGTTTCGCCTACGCAGTGGACTAATTCAGTCGAGTACAGAGGAGGCAAAGAGCGGAGAGGTAAAGACGGTGTGATAGTCCCACAACCTTGCAGACTTAGTTTTGAGGTGATCAGTCCCTCAGCCTGGAGAAGAGTTCAGCTGCAATGTCTTGAGCGAAGTGAAGCTGAAGCATGAGGATAAAGCCTTTTATACTGACAGATGTGAGGCGTGGAAAATCCAGATGACGTCGTAGGAAGCAAGTCTATTAGAAGAACGTCAGAATTAAGAGCAGTGCGGCGATTATTACAATCCAAACTAAGCGCTAAGCCCACAAGGGTCATATAGCGCGAGCAGTGTGGTGAGCCTACAGGGCCATGCTAAACAATTCTTTCTCAAATCCAACCCTTCTCACTTATAAATAGCAGCTGAGCAATTAAGCTGTGCAAGATGTCCTCTTTACCAAGATAATTATACAGCCTTTTCTTCTGTCCGACCACTCTGGAAGGTTTACACCATTCGTTCGTCCCCTCTGGACCGTTCGTCCCTCCACTCTGGATGACTGGATCATCCGACCGTCCGTGCTGTTTCTCCTCAGGCTGAGTTGCGAGGGTAAAACATTCATCGAAACCGGTCGTATTATTATTACATTAAGAGCCTAAGAAGTAAACAATTATGGGTAACACATAGCCTGGAGAATAAGAGGCAATCATGATACCTTTGATGAGTTTTGAGAGTTTTTCTACTTTCGGAGCCCGGCTCGTCTGGTGCTTGCCTGGTCAACCAGGCTGTTGCCGCTGTCGGCCCGCTGGGCCACAATTCCATCACAGCCTGCTTGATCTGGCATCTGGCATCCAGTTTCCTCCTGAAGGCTTCTACACTTGTTCCAGCAGTGTTTCTGATATCTTCTGGTAAAGATGTTGAATAATCAGGGGGCCACGGATGTTGATACAATGTTCTCTTGTTGTACCCACGGTGTCCCTCCTTAACTCTGGGCTTATTTTACACTTCCTCCCATCTCTCTAACTCTGGTATGTTATATCGGTTCAAATTTGGGAATATGTCCTTTCCTTGTATATATTATCAATCAATCTAAGGGCAGAATAAGTACAAGTCCTTGGATCAAGAGTCCCTCGCCAGCATGAAGGCAACTCCTCAGAGGAAAAGCCAGTAACAGCAGAACCATCGAGTAGTGTGTTGCACGTAGCAACAACAGTGCTATTAAACTCCCGTATGGGAACACTGCAGTAACCATCAACTTCCCACGTGTACTCACTGAAATAACTACTTAACTATCACTTTGTTAACTGACGTAGTGACTGAGTATATACGAGATGAGAAAAAGATGGATGAATGAGAGAGCGAGGGAGGGAGAAGAGTTAAGTGAACAACGGAGGGAAGGAGAGTATTTCCTTGATAAATGACGAAAATTATTATTACACTCATGGAACCCGTAGGGGTCATACAGTACCTGGGGGAAATAAGAGAGAATTAAGTTCGATGCATGGCTAATGAGGTCAAGTCTAGTACATAACAACCTTCCTTAACAAGGATGAAGGAATAAATGAATTTATCAACATGTCGGTTCTCTGAACCATTCATCTACAAATAAATGCAGAACTGATACTTGTAAAATACATAACAACATTCCAAGGTAATAGTTTAAAATATTCTTGTGTGAAAACAGCAGCATGTTAAGTTTACAGACCTACACCTCTACACGTGTAGAAATTCTTGATTCACTTTAACACTGCACTTTTGTTTTGTGTTCTGCTGAAGAGAAAAGGTGAAAATGTTTTTGGTTCTATGTGACTGGTTCCAAGGTTGGATCGACTCTCGTAGCTGGGTTCGAGGCCAGACTTCACGTTAACAACCTGGTCAACCGTTGCTGCTAGCGGCCTACACTGCCATCATAGCCTGGCTTATTTGGCACTTTCAGCAGGTAACATTTAAAAAAAAAAAAATTCGTAGATTTATAATACATTATAACTGTGAAAAACAATATATTCCAACGTTCTTTATATGTTAACAAATATAAATTTTCCAACCTTTTGGGTTCCATCTTTTACATAGTTATTTCTTGTTATATATTATGCTTGCAATAAACTACTGTGTTAGAATTCATCAAATTTAGTTAATTTGTTAAATCTGCATTAGATCACTGTAATTTATCCTTTATACACTCATGCCACCATCCTTAATCAATGATGTCTTTTTCGATCTAGCCTTAGCGTCAATTTTTAATGCATCTATTTTTTAAATCGTACCTTCTTTAAGTTTAGCTGGGTTAAATTTTGGTTAAATTAGGTCATATGTTTAAACACGTACATTTAAGTCATAAACTTAAAAATTGGCCGCGATATGCAGCGAGGTGTGTGACTGATGGTTTATCTAAGTGTTGCAGTTCTGCTAGCAGATGTGTTAGCTGCACTTAAGGTAAAATCTAATTCACTGTTCACATAGTTTCTGGTATACGAGTATGATGCACTAATTTATTACTCTTGCAATTTTATTAGATCTAAAAAAAAAAAAACTTTAATTAGAGAGAAGCTATATTTTTTGAGAGTGCTAAACGCCTCTAAAAATATGTATTAAGAAACGTTTCAGTTAATGTGAAAGTAAGGGAAAATAACTTAGATACCGTAAGAAAGATTTCCAACATGTTACTACAAAGGCAGTCTGGGTCAACCAAACTACTCCCTTTAACCGGCGATAATGACGTGGGTTCGTGCTCAAAGATCTTTAAAAATACTCTCACACGAGAGATTTATTATATTTACAGGGAAGACCCAAAACCAGTGGGTCATATAGCACCTAGGAACTGGGAGATGATCAAATTTGATCCAAGGGATTATAATCATCATCCTGAGAAAACACTAAACCTGTAGAGTTATACAGCTGTCTTCAAAAGGGAACTTGGGTTCCCTCAGTCAGTTCCTGAGCAGCTGGGCTGTGGTGCTTATGTTGGACTGCGTGCGTCGAGCACCAACAGCTTGGTCGATCAGGTTAGAAACCAAGAGGCCTAGTCTGGTACCGGGAAGCAAGGGCGGTTAACTCCGGAAACGACTACAAGTATTGTAGAGACTGGGAGGTGACTACCCATGATCCAGTGGAAGGGTAGCTCTAAATTTCTTGGATCAAGATCAAGTCAAGGCCTGGTCACAGACCGGGCCGCGGGGGCGTTGACCCCCGGAACTCTCTCCAGGTAAACTCCAGTCACTAGAATCAAGGTAGTCTCCTTGAAGAGTCTGAGAGAAAAAAACACCGTTAGCTGAAGCTTAAACCTGAGCCGTTGAAACAAGGAGGAACGCAAATGATGAATAACTGAATTATAAAATAATCAGCGTCAAGTGGAAGAGCGCCACCTAGCGTCGAGGGGTGATCCACAACACACTCAGGGGATGGGAGGGTGGGGGTGATCCCTAGTGTATATCCTGGCAGGCATTAAGTTTTAAGCACTCAGGCTGCCCAGAATACCATGGTTGGGGTGGAATCCACACTCAACTAAAGAGGCTACATCAACCCAACTGACCAACCCAATCATCCAACTACCTCACATGCTCACTCAATCAAAAAGGTGTACAAGGAAGGATGGAGGTAACAGAGCTGAAGTGCCAAGAAGTAATGGAAAGATTCATACCAAACATGAAGAAGAAACAAGAAAAAAAAGCTTCAGGAACCCCACTGAGGCGCAAAGGGAAAGTGCAAGAGAACGTGAAAGAAATATGGAGAAAGTTACACAGCAGGCGAATACGAAATAAGAAAAAGGAATATTCAAAGACAATTTGAAAATGATGAAATATCGATAGCGGAAGAGAAGAAAACTGACGAAGAATAACATAAGTATGTGAACCGCTTTGTAAAAAAGTGGAAACCTACCAGGAGGCGCTGTAGTCAGAACGGATCAACAGGTACAAGAAAACACCAGCACATTAAAAACAATTATGAAACTACTAGGTGACCTTGATGTAGCAAAAGCGATGAAATCAGGCAACATATCTCTCTGTGTATAAATAACAAAAAAGGCACAATACCGTGACTGGAACGATACCCAAATAACCCGCACATAAAAGAGAAGCTTAAGACGACGTTTCGGTCCGACTTGGACCATTGACTTTGTCAATGGTCCAAGTCGGACCGAAACGTCGTCGTAAGCTTCTCTCTTTTATGTGCGGGTTATTTGTGTATCTCCCTGTATGTTGAGAGGAGTAGAACCTGTGCAACCCAGCAGCAAAAGTCCTCAAAACAATTTCTCTAATCGGGATAGCTGCCTTAAAATTGGCGAAACGCCAATGTGGTCGACATATATAAGGCACTGAATTACAGACCAGTATCTCTAACATGCATGTTTAAAGTTCTGGAGAAACTATCAAGGAAAAGAATATTGGAACACTTGGAAAGCAGATTCTTTAGTCTGTGTATCACTGTTTGTCGATGTAAAACCAGTGAGAAAAAAAAAAAGACAGGAGAGACCAGTGTTAAGCTTTAGGGAGACCTACAGACTGCAGATGTCAAACAAGCAGCTTCAAGAGTTAAACCCAAACAAATGCAAGGCCATGTGATTTGTCGGTAAGGATCGACCGGACACAAATATCAGTGAGCGAAAAGAACCTGGAGTAAATATAACACCATGCATAGAGTTTTGTGTGGCCCCAGCATTAAGCTCACACTTTTTCAAACACATGTAGGAACTTGAGAAGGTTCAAAGATTTGCAACCAGATTAATACCAGAATTGAAAGGGATGCACAATAAGGAGAGGCTGAAGGAACTGAACGTGACACCTTGGTGGAGAGGACAAGCGGAAACGTTATAATTAATTAAAAAATCCACCATCATGGTAACACAGGTGGAAGCTTAAGACAGATAAGCCATAGGAACGTAATGAAGTATTTCTCAATTTTAAGGGTATAGGAAAAGTAGGATAAATGAAGCCAGTAACCTGCGACGTCTACCTAGGATGCGGGACCAGAGTAGAATCTAGACCCCCGTAAACACAAATCGATGAATACACACACACACACACACACACACACACACACACACACACACACACACACACACACACACACACACACGCACGCACGCATATACAACAGGCCTAGTGTCTAATCGACATGTGCCTAGGACAAAATGGTAAATAACACACACACTGAACAATGGCAGCAGCAGTAAACTATACAAGGATTCAGAAATAAATAAGCTTGCGGACCGAGAGCTGAAATTCTCCATCCTCAAGCTCAACCAGTTTAATAAACAACAAATCCGACCTACCAACCAACAGAACTGGTAGATGACTGGGCCGCGGGGGTTTACCTGGAGTTTACCTGGAGAGGGTTTCGGGGGTCAACGCCCCCGCGGCCCGGTCTGAGACCAGGCAATCTACAACCGGTATAAAAGTAGCAGCACCTCCCATGTCTTTCATCGGGGTCAAGAACCTCTAATCTTGCTCTCACCAACCACCCAAGCTTCAAAAGATATACGTGAAATAATATCAAACTGAACGCGTGTTAGCATACCATTTGCGGACAGACTGGTACCCACACCAACCCATGTTCGCATCATTAGACTGTTAGTGCAGATTTGAATGTTTCTGCTTATTTATGGTTAAAATACGTTTTTAATCAAAAAAGTTATGTAAACTAATCTGACCTACAATACCTGGAGGTTATTCCGGGGATCAACGCCCCCGCGGCCCGGTCCACGACCAGGCCTCCCGATGGATCAGGGCCTGATCAACTAGGCTGTTACTGCTGGCCGCACGCAGTCCAACGTACGAGCCACAGCCCGGCTGATCCGGCACTGACTTTAGGTATCTGTCCAGCTCTCTCTTGAAGGCAGCCAGGGGTTTATTGGCAATTCCCCTAATGCTTGATGGGAGGCTGTTGAACAGTTTTGGGCCCCGGACACTTATGGTGTTTTCCCTTAGTGTACCAATGGCGCCCCTACTTTTTATTGGGGGCATTTTGCATCGCCTGCCCAGTCTTTTACTTTCGTAGGGAGTGATTTGTGTGTGCAGATTTGGGACCATTCCTTCCAAGATTTTCCAAGTGTAGATTATGATATATCTCTCCCTCCTGCGTTCCAACGAGTACAAGTCAAGTGCTTCCAAGCGTTCTCAGTAGTTAAGGTGCTTGACAGAACTTATACGTGCAGTAAATGATCTTTGTACACTCTCTAGATCTGCGATTTCACCTGCTTTGAATGGAGATGTTAATGTACAGCAGTATTCCAGCCTAGAGAGAACAAGTGATTTGAAAAGGATCATCATGGGCTTGGCATCTCTCGTTTTGAAAGTTCTCATTATCCATCCTATCATTTTCTTTGCACGTGCGATCATGGCACTGTTGTGATCCTTGAAAGTGAGATCCTCAGACATTACTACTCCCAGGTCCCTTACATTAGTTTTCCGCTCTATTGTATGGCCGGAGTCAGTAGTATACTCTGTTCTAGTTATTATCTCCTCCAGTTTTCCATAACGGAGTAGTTGGAATTTGTCCTCATTGAACATCATATTGTTTACCGTTGCCCACTGGAAAACTTTGTTTATATCTTCTTGGAGGTTAACCGCGTCCTCAGCAGATGACAGCCTCATGCAGATCCTAGTATCATCCGCAAAGGATGATACGGTGCTGTGGTGTACATCTCTGTTTATGTCTGATATGAGGATAAGGAATAAGATGGGGGCGAGTACTGTGCCTTGTGGAACAGAGCTCTTCACTATGGCAGCCTCCGATTTAACTCTGTTGACCACTACTCTTTGTGTTCGATTTGTTAGGAAGTTGAAGATCCATCTCCCCACTTTCCCAGTTATTCCTTTAGAACGTATTTTATGGGCTATTACGCCATGATCGCATTTGTCAAATGCTTTTGCAAAGTCTGTGTATATTACATCTGCATTCTGATTTTCTTCCAGTGCATCCAAGGCCATGTCATAGTGATCCAGTAGTTGTGAGAGGCAGGAGCGACCTGCCCTGAACCCATGTTGCCCTGGATTGTGCAGATTTTGGGAATCCAGGTGATTTGCAATCCTGCTTCTTAGCACTCTTTCAAAGATTTTTATGATGTGGGACGTCAGAGCTATTGGTCTATAGCTCTTAGCTAATGCTTTGCTGCCACCTTTATGGAGTGGGGCTATATCCGTTGTTTTAAGTGACTGTGGAATTTCACCCATGTCCAAGCTCCTCCTCCATAGTGTACTTAGGGCACGCGAGAGGGGTTTCTTGCAGTTCTTAATGAAAACAGAGTTCCACGACTCTGGGCCCGGGGCTGAGTGCATAGGCATGTTGTCAATGGCTTTTTCGAAATCTATCGGAGTTAGGGTAATGTCGGAAATCTGGCATACATTTATGGAGTTTTGAGGCTCATTCATGAAGAAATCATTTGGGTCGTCGATCCTCAGACCGATTAGTGGTTCACTAAACACAGAGTCGTACTGGGATTTCAATATTTCACTCATTTCCTTGTTGTCATCTGCGTAAGCCCCATCCTGTCTGAGTAAGGGCCCGATACTAGATGTGGTATTTGCCTTGTTTTTGGCATATGAAAAGAAATATTTTGAATTTCTTTCAATTTCACTAATAGCTTTAAGCTCCTCCTGCCTCTCCTGGTTCCTGTAAGAGTCATTTAGCTTAAGTTCGATAGTATCCACTTCCCTGGTCAGCGCCTCCTTTCGTGTATCAGATATTCTAGCACTCCTGAGGAGCTCAGTGACTCTTCGTCGTCTTCTGTAGAGGGAGCGTCTTTTTCTCTCCAGTTTACTCCTGCTCTTCTTCTTTCTTAGGGGAATATGCCTAGAACATGCTTCGGCTACCAGGAAGTTGATCCTTTCAAGGCACTGGTTTGGATCCATGTCATTTAAGACATCTTCCCAACATGTTTCGTTTAGGACATGGTTTACCTGGTCCCAGTTGATGTTCTTGTTGTTGAAATTGTATTTTGTGAAGACACCTTCACAGGTACATGCATTCTGCTGTTCAGGACCCCTATGCATGTACGTCTGGACTTCGATTAGATTGTGATCGGAATTAGTTGTTTTTGATATTCTTATGTCTCTTATCAGGTCCTCATTATTTGTGAAGATAAGGTCAAGTGTGTTTTCTAGTCTTGTTGGCTCCACTATCTGCTGGCTTAAGGTGTGTTTTTCGCAGAGACTTAGTAGCTCATGTGTGTGTGACCTTTCATCTGCGCTGCCTCCGGGGATTGTTTCAGCTATAACATTATTTGCTACCTTCTTCCATTTTGTATGCCTTAGGTTGAAATCACCAAGCAGTAAGATGTTTGGGGATGGAGCCGGAAGGTTTTCCAAACAGTAATCGATTTTCAGTAGCTGTTCCTTGAACTGTTGTGAGGTTGCATCTGGTGGCTTGTATACAACCACAATGACTAGGTTTTGGTTCTCGATCTTTATTGATAGAACTTCAACTACCTCATTTGTGGTGTTCAGCAACTCCGTGCAGATAAGGGACTCTTTGACATACAGGCCAACCCCCCCTTGTTGCCTGTTTTTTCTGTCGAATCTAAAAAGGTTGTAACCACTTATCCATATTTCACTGTCAAAGTGATCTTTTGTGCGAGTCTCTGTGAAAGCTGCAAACATTGCATTAGACTCCACTAAAAGTCCACTGATAAAAGGTATTTTGTTGTTGGTGGATGGCTTAAGGCTCTGTATATTAGCAAATATGAACGAGGTTGTATTCTGTGTTTGTTGGGGGGATTTTGTTATTGGCATCAGTAGTTGTAATTCTGGAGGGCCATGGGTGGCCACTGGCTGCGCCTCCAGTCCAACAAGGCTCCAAGGTGGTGGACTATTTTTGTTATTTCCTTCCATTTTCTTTTTTCGTTTCCTGCCACTAAAAAATCACCTGGAGTTGGGTTGTCGTAGCTACTATTGTTTGTCTTGTGGGGTCTGTGCCTCCTGGTCCCTTTTAGATGGTATGCAGGGCACTCGATGTTGTAACACTGCTTCTGGAGGACCGAGTGGCGGCACATTTTTGGGTGAAAGAAAGTACAGGAAGAAGAACGACACACTCCTTTAGACAGGAGGTCGCTACATTTTTTGGGATGGTCAAAGTTGCATGTCCCATTTTTTTCCCCTGTTATTCCATGCTTACAGATGCCCCAAGCATAATATTTGCACAAATTCACCTTTGGTTGAGAATTGTTGGGAGGTGTGTTGTCAATAGTATATGTTTACAGGGAACATTCAGGAATTAAAGTTGGTGTAAAAAAAAAAAAATCACACCCAACTCAGAGGAGAAGACGTGGTGTAGAGCAAAGCTTTTAGATGATAAATGGTTCAGAGAACCGACAGGATAATGAATGAGATACTTGTGCAACACTTGGGTATCTGTGTTGTGGAAATGTTTGGTGAAACTTTTCACAATAAAGATATCCAAGTGTCAAATTCATCAACACTTTTTTAATATCTGATAAAGTTGTACACTGAGCGAAACGTTGTCCTAAAAAAAAAAACTTTTCCTTTAACCTATCTTTTCCTCATTAAATTCGGCGGTATGGCATGTGGATCCACCATTGTACAATCTGGAGAGGAAATTTTATTCGGTGTTTGGGTCCGTGCTGGACTATTATCAAGAGGATGAAGGTACTGAAATGATGCTAAGTTGGTCACATTCCCTTTAGCAACCCCCTTCCACCCTGAGACACCAGCACTCGCCCTCTCCTGACCTTTTATTACAGTGACACCTTGACTGCTGGCTATAAGACCAGCACTCACCCTCTCATCACCTTTCATTAGTGACACCTTGACTGCTGGCTATAAGACCAGCACTCACCCTCTCATCACCTTTCATTACAGTGACACCTTGACTGCTGGCTATAAGACCAGCACTCACCCTCTCATCACCTTTCATTAGTGACACCTTGACTGCTGGCTATAAGACCAGCACTCACCCTCTCATCACCTTTCATTACAGTGACACCTTGACTGCTGGCTATAAGACCAGCACTCACCCTCTCATCACCTTTCATTAGTGACACCTTGACTGCTGGCTATAAGACCAGCACTCACCCTCTCATCACCTTTCATTACAGTGACACAAATAAGTTGCATCAATTGGTCGCTTCCCGTCACTCTAGGAGGGTCATGCCTGTAACCGGTTACGAGGGCTCTTCTACCCTCGCAACCCAGCCTCAAGTCAGGCTTTCCCTTTAATATACCTTTGATGAGTTCGGGAGTTTTCTTACTCCATGGCCGGACTCGTCTGGTGTTTGCCTGGTCAACTAGGCTCTTGCTGCTGGTGGCCCGCTGTTCCACATACACATCACAGCCTGGTTAATCAGCCAGGTCAACCAGGCTGTTGCTGCTAGTGGCTCGCAGACGCTTTCATTTGATAGGAGGTTTATATTATTTTTATTATTAATACTGTTATCACAGAACAACGTTTTACGCGCCTGAATAGGTAGAAAAAATATGTACCTTTGATATACCTTTGACGAGTTTCGAGAGTATTGCTACTCTCGGAGCCCGGTCATGGGCCAGGCTCGTCTGATGCTAGCCCGATCAACCAGGCTCTTGCTGGAGGCCCGCTGCCCCACATATCCATCACAGCCTGGTCGATTTGCCACCTGAAGATACTCGTCCAGTTTTCTCTTGAACACTTCTACACCTGTTCCAGTCGTGTTTCTGGTATCTTCTGGTAAGACGTTGAATAAACTGGGGCCACGAATGTTGATACAGCGTTTCCTTATTGTGTCCACCGCACCCCTGCTTTTCACCAAGGTATATTTTGCACATCCTCCCGTAGTTCCGGGGATCATCGCTCCCGTGTCCCGGTCTCTGACCAAGCCTCTTAAATTACCAAGGAAATATTACAGGAATGACAACTGTTGGGAGACACAAGGTAAAGGTAAAATAAAGGTAAGTAGAAGTTAGCAAGATTAACCAGCCATCTTACATGTTCATGAAACAAAGAAAAGGCTAATAAAACATGTGTTAAATTTTTAACAATTATTATAATCATGGGGAAGAGCTAAAACCGTAGGATTATACAGCGCCTGTAGGGGGGATGGAATGGAGCACAGATCCAATTCCCTAGATCAAGAGCCCCTCACCAGCGTCAAGGAACCTCCTTTGAGGGGAAACTCTTAACAAACTTCGGCTGAACACTCACAAAACATGAGGGTAGCCACTGCCTCTGTGAATGCTTGTGTTGCCTTCCAATCTACGACACACAAATAACCCGCACATAGGAGAGAAACTTACGACGACGTTTCGGTCCGACTTGGACCGTCTAAGTCGGACTAAAACATCGTCCTAATTTTCTATGTCCTATGTGAAGGTCATCTGTTTATTGTTCCAGTCACGGTATTGTGTAACTTTTCTCTTCCAATCTACTATCACCTGTGTCTCCCAGCACCTACTGGCCGGGAGACTCAACGTTAGGCAGAGAATGATGCCAAGACGCACTGAATGTCACGACTGCCGACAAATAAGTGTCTTCTTACCCAATAATGCCAAGGCTTGCGAGAGAAAGCTGGAATAAGGTAAGTGGCAGAGAAGGAATTTAGGAGAGGAATGAAAGAAGGGATGGAGTGATCAGTGCCAACAACTGGCTTCACACTTCTACACATGCCATACCCCCCACCGCGCTGCCACAAGTTTCCAATCTCCTCAATGTGACTCCAATATCCTTTTATATTGGCCGTGGCTCACTAAGAGAGGTGGGTTGGGGTTGAGGCTAAAGGAAGGGTCAGGTGGGAGGGGGGGTTGAGGCTAGAGGGGGGTCAGGTGGGAGGGTGGGTGGAGGTAATGGGAGATATCGGAAGGGGGGCGAGATCAGGAGAGGAAGAGTTGGGGAGAGGCGAGAAGTGGTTAGAGGAAAGGAGTCAGGGGCGGGAGAGGGTGCAGGAAGTGAGCGCAGCGAAGGCTGGGGGATTGTGTGGTGGAGGTGTTGGAGAGGTTAGCCAAGACAGGGAGACCGGGGGGAAGGTCGAGGGAAGGCAGCAGCAGAAGACACCAGGGGTTGATGGAATTGTAGTGTAAAAGTCTGACGGGGCTGAGATGTGTAAGCACAGCTACATCCAATTAAGTATAAAAACCTTATCTCTCGGTGAAGAAAAATATCTACACAATAAGATAAAAGTAGTAATATACTTCAGGTTTAAACAATTCATTTGTATGTTCCTGTGTAATTGAGAACATCACAAAAAAAATATTTAAAAAATGTTGAACATAAAGCGTATCCAGCCAGTATGTATTGAGAAAGTCCAAACAACAACACATTAGGTCAATACTCACATCATAACGTCAACATTACTGTCTATCTTAATCAATGAAGCTAGTTAATTCATCATATGACAATTTCAGTAAGGATATTTCCACCAGTGAAATACTGAAACATACACAGGTTATATTTTAGTCATTGTACTTGTGGAGTGATTGCGTCAGCACCCGGTGCATGTGGGCGGCGGGCAGTTTCTTGTTGAAAGCGAGAGCAAAGTCCTGCCAACAACCTTGAAGGTAATTCTCAACACTCAAGTCCCTTTCAAACTTGTGATACTATACGTAAACGTTGAGGTAAAAATGTGAATGACGCTGAATTAGAGGAGGTAATGAGATATTCCAGATTCGCCAAATTCAAGAACATAATCACAATACTCCGCCACATCAACCCTCCATTCTTTATCACAGCCACACCAACCATCCTCCACCACAGCACCACACCAACCCTCCATTCTTTATCATAGCCACACCAACCATCCTCCACCACAGCACCACACCAACCCTCCATTCTTTATCATAGCCACACCAACCATCCTCCACCACAGCACCACATCAACCCTCCATTCTTCATCATAGATACACCAACCATCTATCCCCCACCACAGCGCCACACCAACCCTCCATTCTTCATCACAGCCACACCACCCATCCTCCACTACAGCACCACACCAACTCTCCATTCTTTATCACAGCCACATAAACCATCCTCCACCACAGCACCACACCAACCCTCCATTCTTTATCACAGTTACATCAACCATCCTCCACCACAGCACCACATCAGCCCTCCATTCTTTATCACAGCCACACAAACCATCCTCCACCAGTCACACACCAACCCAAAATCACAGAAAAAAAAAACCGCTAAAAGAGCCGTCATACTGAAGGTCACACACACCCCCCACCCTTTACACTAGGACCAATGATACTGCCACAATGCATGCAGATTAGATTTTGTCGTCGGAGGGTCTTCCTCCTCCTCCTGGACTCCTTGTGCTCGGCGGCCGTGCGCCTGATTACCATTACTTTCATACTGCCGCCTCACTTCTCCCCGAAAACATGCATATTCCGGTGGGGGGAAACTCAAAAATATTTACAAGGCCAGGTCACAGCGGTGGCAAAGTTTGATTAAGGCCGCCGCCAGCACACCAACAGTAAACAAATTTTGCATGCAGCCGTAAGCAAACCTTTCAAATTTGCATTTTGAAAAATCTCAATATTCTGCATACCAGTGACGTCCCTAGAACCGGTTTCGAGGGTGGTTCTACCCTAGCCACCCGACTCGAGGTTAGCCTTCCCCCTGTTGACTGCCTGGTCAACTAGACTGTTGCTGCCAGCGTCTCGCAGGTCTACATGCCCGTTTCAACCTGACTGTTCTGGCACTTGCCGCATGTAATGCTCCAGTCTCCTATTAAAAATTTCTCATTGCAATAAGTTATGGTAGTGTATACAGTCGGAACTTCGTATAATAGCAATTTCCTGCCAGCTACAATTGTGTCCTTCCGGTGACATTTACCAAAGAAAATTTGTTAAAACTAGAAATAAAGAGCAATTTAAACAAAATTAAATGATTTCTGAATCAATACACGAGAAAATATAAATTTCTTTGTCGGGAAATATAAAACGAAATGAGTGTGTTATAGAGATTGGGTGTACGTACGTGCACACACACACACACACACACACACACACACACACACACCTAAGTGTAATAAACACTGGTCAAGGATACAACGGCACGCGCACACTGGGATATGCAGGAGATCCCGAGAACTAGTGTCACTGATGCAGCAGTGGATTTGTGACAGTGACTTGCAAGTAACGTTACCAGCTTCACTCTTAAGTCTGAAGCACCAATTGACATCCATTCTGTCCTTTCAAGTTGGAAATCCTGTTCCCGTGAAGAACATTTCTTCCGAGGAACTGGATTAACGCTCCTCTCGTGTATCATCCATACGGGTTTGTTTCTCCTATAAATATAATAATATTTCGTATTATCCTTACCAAAATGTGAAAACTGAGCCAGTAGATAACAGAAAAAATACAGATATCAGTAAAGATTTCCAATGGACAAATGAAAATAAAGTGATATTCAATGGTGACATACTTCAACTGCTCAGGAATAGGAAAGAAGAAAAAGCGACCACAGTAAATGGAACGCAGGTAAATTCGTATAACACAGGAAACAAGCAAAAGACTTCAAAAATGTATATATCTGATGATCTTTCATTTAGAGAACACAATAAGGCAAATGCAGTAAAGGACTGGAAAATGGGAGGCTGGATTATGAGAGCTTTCAAAACAAGAGTGTCAACGTCAGTAGTGGTACTTTTAAAATCATCTGTGTCCTGTGCTAAGAGCACCTTACAACGTAGGAAGGATAACAAAACTGTAAAGTACATATTCAGAGGTTGCACGTACACTGCCCACACAGAACCAATAAAATATCTATCTACTGGGAATGCCTCATAACATTTACTGTTCTCTATCGATAGAAGATATATTTGATATATACATAGAAAATACTTCAAGGTCTGGTCCATAATGCTACAACATTTTATGTGAAAAATATGAAAGTATACATTAAACCCAGTGAAAAGCAGGGAGGCCATGAGTACATCTGTGGTTCAATGATTTTCATGTTACCGGGAAAAATAATAATAAAAAATTGCCGCAGCGAAGCTGGAAGTTTTCAAGAGGAAGGCAAATCAATATTACCTGCAAGTGCCGTATCAGTTAGGTTGTGATGACTACGAGAGCCGGGGGATCCCGAGCACAGCCTGCCTGACCAGGTCAGGAAAGCCCAAACTCAGGCTACCAAGAACCCTCGAAACCTGTTACATACACACCAGTTACTGTATTTTAAGTAAAAGCAAATTAACCTTTTATAGCACAAATAAAAGTAAAATAAAAAATAGATTATCAAAAAAAAAAAATATTCTGTCGCTGTAACAGAAAACGGACAACATACAAAGACGCTTTATTATCTATGTCGCATTTTTTCCACGATGGTAAATTATAGCACAAGACCAACGTTGTTTTAGAAGGACGAGAGTAACAGCTTAAACTTTAACATGCAAGGGATATCTTGGTGCTGACAAGAGCTCTTTACTTAAGGTACTGGACCTACCCTTCCCCCCTTTTTTTTTTAATCAAACCTGATTACTGTACCTTCTATTGGCAGACACTATATAACGCCCTAAGGGTTTAGCGTTTCACCATGAAAATACCGCATAACAAAAGTTCATAAAAATAATAAATATAAAATCAATGATGATAACAATAATGTCAAATCTGCACACAGAAATCACTCCCTACGAAAGTAAAAGACTGGGAAGGCGATGCAAAATGCCCCCAGTAAAAAGTAGGGGCGCCATTGGTACACTAAGGGAAAACACCATAAGTGTCCGGGGCCCAAGACTGTTCAACAGCCTCCCATCAAGCATTAGGGGAATTGCCAATAAACCCCTGGCTGCCTTCAAGAGAGAGCTGGACAGATACCTAAAGTCAGTGCCGGATCAGCCGGGCTGTGGCTCGTACGTTGGACTGCGTGCGGCCAGCAGTAACAGCCTAGTTGATCAGACCCTGATCCATCGGGAGGCCCGGTCATGGACCGGGCCGCGGGGGCGTTGATCCCCGGGATAACCTCCAGGTAACATCCAGGTATGCTGTGAGAAACAATACAGAAAAATTCGATATAAAAGGAAGTACAATATATATTATATTCATTGGGAAGAACCTGTCTTGCTGGGGTCAAACAGGTCTGTACAATGCAATATAACTAGGTTCAATTCTAAGAGAGAGTAGTTCATTTTCCTTGGAACAAGAGCTTGTCAGCGGCATCAAGGAACCTGCCTTGTAGAACCTTAACAACTGCATTACCACCGCAGTGCCACATACTGCCCCCCTCCCCCAATCACCCCATCCATGGTACCTGCTACCCAACACGAAGGTGGGAGTGGCTCACCACCTGGGGGAATACTAGTGGGTGGAACAGTGATGGGAGGGTGTGCGTTGGGGGGGGAGTTAAGGCGGGGTCTGGGGTCGAGGTACGGTGAGGATAGAGAAGAACACAAATCATGCGGGCGGCTGCAGCAGGTATTAACCGAGGCACAACACGCCACAATGGTCTCACGAATCACTGGTGGAACTGCACACCAACAGTGTGTATAATATCCACCACACCGCCACTCACCCCTCTCACTCAATACCAAAAATTTTGGACATGCTATTTAAATTTAATATTTCTTAAAGCTTCGAGCATTTATCGAAATATTATTTTTAATTTTTAAATATATCAAGATTATATCAACCCAATTCCTTGGTCAAATGGCCGTAAGTAAGATCTCCGGTTTCCTGGTGAATCTTACCTAACCTAACTAATGTTTCCTGGTGAATCTTATCTAACCTAACTAATTTTTCCTGGTGAAGCTTACCTAACTTAACAAATGTTCCCTGGTGAATCTTACCTAACCTAACAAATGTTTCCTAGTGAATCTTACCTAACTAATGTTTCCCGGTGAATCTTATCTAACTAATGTTTCCTGGTGAATCTTACCTAACTAATATTTCCTGGTGAATTGGTGAATCTTACCTAACAAATGTTTCCCGGTGAATCTTACCTAACTAATATTTCCTGGTGAATCTTACCTAATAAATGTTTCCTGGTGAATCTTACCTAATAAATGTTTCCTGGTGAATCTTACCTAAACTAACTTATGTTTCCCGGTGAATCTTACCTAACTTAATGAATCCCTTTTTTTTATGAATCCTCTTTTCTTTTAATTTAGATTTGACCAATTTATTTAAGGTTATGTTCGGATTAGGTTATCACCTATAATAACTTAAATTTAGCCACAAATAAGCATATTAATAAAACAAGCCGCGATATATCTGGCACCAAGATGGCCGAGAAAAACAGCCCATGGAAAAAGTCACCTTTTCTAACTTTTTGGGGGGTTATTTTAGGTAATGTACACACGTGTTACTATCCACAACTACTTACATAGACCTGTACCTAAATAAAATTACCAATGTTCAAAATCAGAACGTTTATCAAAGGTGATGCACCACACAGTCTGTGTAACGTGTTGAGCAAGAGGCCAGCCAGCCACCCGTCTCTCTCTCGCTACCAAATCACGTCTTACACTCTAATTGCCCTAATATCCTCACCTACATACACCACATTAATTACACTCCATCACGTTAATGTCTGGAGGTGTAATGTTCACTGCTAACTAGACATAGCTAAGTAGAAATTGTGTTAATTACTTAGTTACTGTCGCTTCCACCTTGGCAATGGTTACATGTGGCACGATGAGAATTGAGGTGTAGGGCCAAGGGGAAAAAGAAGAAAATGTAATAAATGCTGGAAAAGAAAATGTAATAAATTCTGGTAAGAAAATGTAATAAATGCAGGAAAAGAAAATGTAATAAATGCTGGTAAGAAAATGTACTAAATGCTGGTAAGAAAATGTAATAAGTGCTGAAAGGCAAATATAATAAATGCTGGCAGGAAAATGTAGTCATACTTGTAGGAAAATGTAATGAATGCTGATTGTAAGAAAACGTAATAAATACTGGTTAAAGGAGAACAGTGAACTACTGCTTCGTGAGATTTAATGATAAACTTGGCCTCGCACCTCCCTGCCCAAACTGCATCGGGAAGGGGGAGTGGTGGAGGTCGCTAGGCCTAGATGAAGGAGCACCACCGGGAGACTAGCAATGAGGGACGGGAGGAGGGACGAGATGTGACTGGGAGGAGGGACTGGGAGAAGGGAAGGGGCTGATAGGAGGGAAGGGGAGAAGGAAGGACTGGGAGGAGAGGTATTGGGAAGAGGGAATGGAAGGGGCTGAGAGTAGTAAGGGCCTGGAGGAAAAGGCCTGGGAAGAAGGGACGGGAAAAGGTGAGGGAAAGTGAGAAGTGGTCAAGAAGGGGTAAGGGAGATTATAATGCATGAAGAAGAGGGAGTAACGAGGGGAAGTAGGAAGAAATTTCTCAGGGAGAACACACATGGAAAGAGGAGACGGCAGGGAAAGAGGAGGCAGGAAAAACAAGGATGGAAAGAGAAAGGGGCAGATTGCTGGTGGGGAAGATGTGCAGGGGTCACTGGTGGGTGGAAAGCTGGTAGGGGTGCCGAGAGGGGTCGCTGGTGAGGTGGGGAAGGGTAGCAGATAAGGCTTGCTAGTGATGGTGGGGAGGAGAGGGGCTAGAGGTAGCAGGGTGTAATAGAGAGGGGTCGCTGCAGAAGGGGGCTGGATAGGTCCCCAGGGTCGAGGGGTATCGACCACTCTGCACCATACTGAGGAACCTCTTCGGGTCGAGCCAAGCACACGCCCTAACACTTAAAGTCACCCACAGCTGGACCAAGACGACGACTCAACGAGGACTACATCCAGGGTTATGTGGCTGGAGGCTCTTACACTGCCACTACACACTACCGCTTATATCCTTACCACACCAGTCACACCTCTTATATCCTCACGACACCGTCACACACCGCCTCTGGTATTCTCACGACACCAGTTACACCACCTCTTTAATCCTCACCACAACAGTCACGCCACCACTGATATCCTCATCACACCACGTACCTTATCTTATGGTCACACCACACAAGCCTCTCACTTCACCACACCAGCCTCTCACTTCACCACACCCTCTCACTTCACCACACCAGCCTCTCACTTCACCACACCAGCCTCTCACTTCATCACACCAGCCTCTCACTTCACCACACCAGCCTCTCACTTCACCACACCAGCCTCTCACTTCACCACACCAGCCTCTCACTTCACCACACCAGCCTCTCACTTCACCACACCAGCCTCTCACTTCACCACACCAGCCTCTCACTTCACCACACCAGCCTCTCACTTCATCACACCAGCCTCTCACTTCACCACACCAGCCTCTCACTTCACCACACCAGCCTCTCACTTCACCACACCATCCTCTCACTTCACAACACCAGCCTCTCACTTCACCACACCAGCCTCTCACTTCACCACACCAGCCTCTCACTTCACCACACCATCCTCTCACTTCACAACACCAGCCTCTCACTTCACCACACCAGCCTCTCACTTCACCACACCAGCCTCTCACTTCATCACACCAGCCTCTCACTTCACCACACCAGCCTCTCACTTCACAACACCAGCCTCTCACTTCACAACACCAGCCTCTCACTTCACAACACCAGCCTCTCACTTCACAACACCAGCCCCTCAGTTCACCACACCAGCCTCTCACTTCACCACACCAGCCTCTCACTTCACCACACCAGCCTCTCACTTCACCACACCAGCCTCTCACTTCACAACACCAGCCTCTCACTTCACAACACCAGCCTCTCACTTCACAACACCAGCCTCTCACTTCACAACACCAGCCTCTCACTTCACAACACCAGCCTCTCACTTCACAACACCAGCCTCTCACTTCACAACACCAGCCTCTCACTTCACAACACCAGCCTCTCACTTCACAACACCAGCCTCTCACTTCACAACACCAGCCTCTCACTTCACAACACCAGCCTCTCACTTCACAACACCAGCCCCTCACTTCACCACACCAGCCTCTCACTTCACCACACCAGCCTCTCACTTCACCACACCAGCCTCTCACTTCACCACACCATCCTCTCACTTCACAACACCAGCCTCTCACTTCACCACACCAGCCTCTCACTTCACCACACCAGCCTCTCACTTCACCACACCAGCCTCTCACTTCATCACACCAGCCTCTCACTTCACCACACCAGCCTCTCACTTCACAACACCAGCCTCTCACTTCACAACACCAGCCTCTCACTTCACAACACCAGCCTCTCACTTCACAACACCAGCCCCTCACTTCACCACACCAGCCTCTCACTTCACCACACCAGCCTCTCACTTCACCACACCAGCCTCTCACTTCACCACACCAGCCTCTCACTTCACAACACCAGCCTCTCACTTCACAACACCAGCCTCTCACTTCACAACACCAGCCTCTCACTTCACAACACCAGCCTCTCACTTCACAACACCAGCCTCTCACTTCACCACACCAGCCTCTCACTTCACCACACCAGCCTCTCACTTCACAACACCAGCCTCTCACTTCACAACACCAGCCTCTCACTTCACAACACCAGCCTCTCACTTCACCACACCAGCCTCTCACTTCACCACACCAGCCCCTCACTTCACCACACCAGCCTCTCACTTCACCAAGCCAGCCCCCACACCTTGCCGCACCAGCCAACACATTACTCAGCAAAAACATCCATAAAACGCTTGGGATTTTAGATTTTGCCCTGAATTTATTGGACAGTGTCACTCATTCTGTGAGTAAACACACCACCACAAAGACATAACATTTCGGTCCAAATAGCTGATACACCATTGGCACTATTAACTCCATACTTGGCTGCTGCAACATTTGGCCATGTTTACCTTCACAAATTATCATACACTAATTGCATCAATTCCCGCATAATTTGGGTAAAACAATACAAACCATTGTTACATACACATTTTTACTATTATAAATGCTCGTTTATGTTTAAGTTATAATGCTGGAGAGTATTAATCCTCTACATAATTTAAAACTGTCTTTCCTCTATTGGCGTTGTTGCAGTAACCTACCACATATACTGGTGACCTTTACCTATGACTAGTTTCAAGGGGTCTTTTACCCCTAACAGCCCGTCCTGAGGCCAGGCTCAGGATTCAGCAAAAGTAGAAAGAAGCTTTACAACTGCAAACTTTTCATCTTCGTTCCGACAGAGTCTGATGTGTAGTGGCAGTATGTCGAGTCTTGGGCCAAGGATGTGTTGTCAGTGTATCCAAGCTGTAATGGATATGTGGGTCAGG
Organism: Cherax quadricarinatus; assembly: GCF_038502225.1. NCBI lineage: Eukaryota > Metazoa > Arthropoda > Malacostraca > Decapoda > Parastacidae > Cherax > Cherax quadricarinatus. The sequence continues at coordinate 10,215,743 of NC_091358.1, forward strand.
TTCCCAGCAGTAACAGCCTGGCTGACAAGACAAGCCTTGCCCAAGGTCTGGCTCCAGAAGTAGGAAAGTTCTCAAAACTCATGAAGTGTATATAAAAGGTAAAGGTATCCCCCCCCCCTCCCAGCTCTTCACTAGGTTTATTCTACACTTTCTCCTATATCTTCCACTCCAAGAAGATATAAACCAAGTTTTTCAATGGGCAACGGAGAACAATATGATGTTCAATGAAGACAAATCCCAACTACTCCGTCATGGAACTCTAATTACACAATAGAACGGAAAAGTAATGTGAAAGACTTGGGAGTGGTAATGCCTGAGGATCTCACCTTCAAGGATCACAACAGTGCCACTATCACATCTGCAAGGAAAATTATAGGACGGATAATGAGAACGTTGAAAACAAGATATGCTAAGCCAATAATGATCCTCTTTAAATCACTTGTTCTCTCTAGGATGGAATACTGCTGTACGTTAACATCTCCATTCATGGCAGGTGAAATCGCAGATCCAAAGAATGTACAGAGAACCTTTACTGCACATAAAAGTTCCGTGAAACCCTTAACTACTGGGAACGCTTGGAAGCACTTGACTTGTACTCACTGGAGTGCAGGCGAGATATACATTATAACCTACACCTGGAAAATCCTAGAGGGACTGGTCCCTAATCGGCACACAGAAATCACTCCCTACAAACGAAAAAAAAAAGCTTGGCAGGCGGTGCAACAAACCCCTAATGAAAAGTAGGGGCGCCATAGCATACTAAGAGGAAACATGATAAGTGTCCGGGGCCCAAGACTTCAACAGCCTCCCACCATGTATAAGGGGAATTACCAATAGACCCCTGATAATCTTCAAGAGGTAGCTGGAAAGATACCTAAAGTCAGTGCCGGATCAGCCGGGCCGTGGTTCGTACGTTGGACTACGTGCGGCCAGCAGTAACAGCCAAGTTGATCAGGCCCTGATCCACCGGGAGGCCTGGCCGTAGAGCGGGTCGCGGGGGCGCTGATCCCTGGAATACTCTCCAGGTAGGTGTGCAGGTTGGGGACCAGATCCTTAATTATCTTCCTGACCACCACCGTCTGCGTTCATCTAACTTCAACGTTCTTACATTACTGAAATAATGTAGTTTCGCTATTCCCTCCCTCCCTCTCCCTAATATTTATTCATGGTGTCGATGAATGTTTGATATGTAACTACAGTGTTCATCCATCCTTTAGTTTCACGGTAGTTAAAAAGTGGAAGAATTTGGATGAGGAAGTGGTTTATCTGATTTTTACTGAAGTGGTGACAAAAATTTAATACATAGCTTCAAGATTTGATAAAAAAAAAGACGAGCTCAGGAAATGTTCATGGTAGTAGTCTAGGAGCCGGGGCCAGGAGACAAATTCCAGTCTCGGTAAACACAACTGCGATCCATCGGTGAACATCTGAGCTGAACCTCCATTAGATTCAGCATCGATAATGGCTAGATATTCACTCCTAATTATTGTCTGCGATGCATCAGATTCAATCATTTAACGTTTAATCACCTATGGTATTATATCTCGCTTTCCGCTTCCAATTCCCCAGAAGGTGCACGACTCCAACGGGTTTAGTACGTGCCCGGGAATATATACAAGTATAAAGAAAAGAAATGGCACAATACTGTGACTGGAATACACAAATAACCCGCACATAGGAGGAAAACTTACGATGTTTCGGTCCAACTTGGATCATTAACTGTGACTAATTAATGGTCCGAGTCAGGCCGAAACGTCACTAGTTTCATTCTACGTGCGGGATATTTGTGTATACAATACCACTATGTAAGGATGGGTTCCGAGACGTTATGAAATAGACACCAGAGATGTCTATCCGTGGGATACCATACCATGCTGGATGGCACTAGATAACCTTGCTAAACCAATGGTCCCCTTAACCCCACGGTTCTGGCTGCAGAATTCAGAGATAACAGTGGTACCCACAACAACGTTTCCCAATAAATACAGACACCAATATCGACCACTTGTTACAACGGGTTCTTAGGTACCTTGGGACAACCTTGAAAGTTGTTATAAGCCGTTCTTGATAATATTATAGAAAACATTAAGTGAGCCCAATGAAAATAAGTCACTGACTTTTTGGGGGGAGTTATCCTAGATAATTTACACATATGCTGCTACGTATGATAATTTACGTAACTGTATTTGTGTATACCTATACCTGAATAAACTGGAGAGTAAACTGGAGAGAAAAAGACGCTCCCTCTACAGAAGACGACGAAGAGTCACTGAGCTCCTCAGGAGTGCTAGAATATCTGATACACGAAGGGAGGCGCTGACCAGGGAAGTGGAAACTATCGAACTTAAGCTAAATGACTCTTACAGGAACCAGGAGAGGCAGGAGGAGCTTAAAGCTATTAGTGAAATTGAAAGAAATTCAAAATATTTCTTTTCATATGCCAAAAACAAGGCAAATACCACATCTAGTATCGGGCCCTTACTCAGACAGGATGGGACTTACACAGACGACAACAAGGAAATGAGTGAAATATTGAAATCCCAGTACGACTCTGTGTTTAGTGAACCAATAATCGGTCTGAGGATCGACGACCCAAATGATTTCTTCATGAATGAGCCTCAAAACTCCATAAATGTATGCCAGATTTCCGACATTACCCTAACTCCGATAGATTTCGAAAAAGCCATTGACAACATGCCTATGCACTCAGCCCCGGGCCCAGACTCGTGGAACTCTGTTTTCATTAAGAACTGCAAGAAACCCCTCTCGTGTGCCCTAAGTACACTATGGAGGAGGAGCTTGGACATGGGTGAAATTCCACAGTCACTTAAAACAACGGATATAGCCCCACTCCATAAAGGTGGCAGCAAAGCATTAGCTAAGAACTATAGACCAATAGCTCTGACGTCCCACATCATAAAAATCTTTGAAAGAGTGCTAAGAAGCAGGATTGCAAATCACCTGGATTCCCAAAATCTGCACAATCCAGGGCAACATGGGTTCAGGGCAGGTCGCTCCTGCCTCTCACAACTACTGGATCACTATGACATGGCCTTGGATGCACTGGAAGAAAATCAGAATGCAGATGTAATATACACAGACTTTGCAAAAGCATTTGGGGAGATGGATCTTCAACTTCCTAACAAATCGAACACAAAGAGTAGTGGTCAACAGAGTTAAATCGGAGGCTGCCATAGTGAAGAGCTCTGTTCCACAAGGCACAGTACTCGCCCCCATCTTATTCCTTATTCTCATATCAGACATAAACAGAGATATACACCACAGCACCGTATCATCCTTTGCGGATGATACTAGGATCTGCATGAGGCTGTCATCTGCTGAGGACGCGGTTAACCTCCAAGAAGATATAAACAAAGTTTTCCAGTGGGCAACGGTAAACAATATGATGTTCAATGAGGACAAATTCCAACTACTCCGTTATGGAAAACTGGAGGAGATAATAACTAGAACAGAGTATACTACTGACTCCGGCCATACAATAGAGCGGAAAAATAATGTAAGGGACCTGGGAGTAGTAATGTCTGAGGATCTCACTTTCAAGGATCACAACAGTGCCACGATCGCACGTGCAAAGAAAATGATAGGATGGATAATGAGAACTTTCAAAACGAGAGATGCCAAGCCCATGATGATCCTTTTCAAATCACTTGTTCTCTCTAGGCTGGAATACTGCTGTACATTAACATCTCCATACAAAGCAGGTGAAATCGCAGATCTAGAGAGTGTACAGAGATCCTTTACTGCACGTATAAGTTCTGTCAAGCACCTTAACTACTGGGAACGCTTGGAAGCACTTGACTTGTACTCGTTGGAACGCAGGAGGGAGATATATATCATAATCTACACTTGGAAAATCTTGGAAGGAATGGTCCCAAATCTGCACACAGAAATCACTCCCTACGAAAGTAAAAGACTGGGCAGGCGATGCAAAATGCCGCCAATAAAAAGTAGGGGCGCCATTGGTACACTAAGAGAAAACACCATAAGTGTCCGGGGCCCAAAACTGTTCAACAGCCTCCCATCAAGCATTAGGGGAATTGCCAATAAACCCCTGGCTGCCTTCAAGAGAGAGCTGGACAGATACCTAAAGTCAGTGCCGGATCAGCCGGGCTGTGGCTCGTACGTTGGACTGCGTGCGGCCAGCAGTAACAGCCTAGTTGATCAGGCCCTGATCCATCGGGAGGCCTGGTCGTGGACCGGGCCGCGGGGGCGTTGATCCCCGGAATAACCTCCAGGTAACCTCCAGGTCCATTATTTTAATTAAAGGTTTGAAATACCTCATAAGTGATACCATCCTTTCCAAGGACAATTGTTTATCTTTCTCTTTTAACTACATACTACATTTTCCAAACCCTAACTGGTGTATTAGCTGTATGTTATGCTGCAAGTCTGATAATATCTACACAATTATCATGTAGGTGACTTAGCCTCTCCATGTCAGCTGATAAAAGACAATACCGTGACTGGAACAATACACAAAAGTCAGACCGAAACGTCGTCATAAGTTTCAATACCAGTATGTTTTACGGTGCTTTGTGGATAGTTTTTTTTAAATGTATAATGAATAAAAATCATTGTAAAATGTTAGAGGTAAAAATGGGAAGTTAGAAGAAAAATTACAGCCACTTGAGGACCAAACATTTCATCAGCAATTATCTGTGAAGTAAGATATTTGGATATCTGCTAGTGTACCTTCATTATTTATTGAAGAAACAAAGATTCTGTGATATTATACAAGAAGTCATTGTTTTTTAATTCCACACTGGGAATTTCATCAAAATCATTCAAAATACTTTATTAGTTATTAATACATTTTTTCAAAATTAAAAAAAGGTGATATATACCTTTGATGACGCACTTTTCATACTTTTGCCATCTTACCAAATTCAATTAACTCGCTGTTAATCGTGTACACTCGTCTGCAACATTTTTATGTCCAATTTTCTTGTGCTCATACACGAGTGTTGCCATATAAAAAAAATCTTTATTTTTATGTATTTTCAGGGTGATCACCACAAAACTTAGACATTACCATATTCCAATTCAGACACTCTTTCAGTAAAAATAATTAAAACGGACAAATTAAATACATGGCTTGAACAACAACAACTCCCCCTCCTCCCATCAGCAAGGTGATGAGGATATCGTCAAACATTCACTATAGTTTTAGTAAACAAATGAACTTTAGAGGTTTCCTTCTGAGGGGAGACTAAAGGAAGGGAAGAGGGGGGTTAGACTAAGATATCAAGAATGATGGGAAGTACGTGTCTACCACCCTGGTGAGAGACTAAGTGGCGTCGGCCACAGGAAGCAAGGGCCACCCTGGAAGACGCTGGGACCCCTCCCCCATCTCATGGTGCAGTAGGGGTGAAGGGGGGTGTGAGGGAGAACTCTTGCCTTTCTCAGTCTGGCCCCGCCCTTGTCTCCACCTACTATGAGGAAGGAACACACTGATACACATCCCCTGGGTCTCTCCCTTATCGCTTGCTATCTTGACCACACGCAATGCTTTCTTACTTCACTACCACGTCTTGATACGCAAATTATCCAAACTCACATGCACCAACCTCCACGCCTTTATACTCAAACACACCATTACGAACACACACCACCTGAATTCCTCACCACTACTATTCTTTACCACACCTCCGCTAACCCCTAACACACTACCAACTCTCTACCATACCGTCATCCCTTACATTACCAACATTCCCACCACATCCGCAACAGCTTCGCCACACCATCATACGAAGCACATCACCGAAATACAATTTCAATGTCACATACTAAACTAGTTAACCTAAGAAAAAGCTTTCAGGAACATTAACAAACATTTATGAACATTATATGCAACCTAAGTTAGGGTCATCTTGGATTATATAACGCCAGCGAGGAACCCGCATATAATCCAAAGCTCTGAAAGAAGACTGACGCCGGAGCTGAGGATAAGACTAGTCGGATTAACTCAGGAGGGATTGTGGATTGGCCACGATTAGGGACCTAAAGCACTTAACCTAACACCTGGAGAGGACGACCAGGGGTAATATTACCACTGCATACAAAATACTCAGAACAGACAGTAAATACGAACAGGTTGTGAGAGATGAGAACAGCAGTAGAAAAGACACATAGAATGCAGCTAAAGACGCAGATGAGACAGGGATGTTAGAAAATGCATTTTCAGTCAGTGTAGTAGTATAAGGGACGCGAGATAATAGAAGTGGTGGAGACCAACATCATACAAAGTTGCATGAGTAGGTATGATCGGGTCCGTAAGCGTCAGTAATCAGGGATGTCCATGGAGATAAGAGGCAGAACCCCGAGCTATAAATCAACTTCTGTAAACAGAGGGGTACTTGTAACCTTTACACCCTAGAAATCACCCCCCCCCCACCACCACACACACCAGCGAAGAGGTGGGGTCAGGAGCTGGGAATCGACCCCAGCAACCACAAATAGGTGAGCACAACCCCCTTCCTCCCCCCACACATCAGCCCCCCAGCAGGGGTTGTCAGAGAAACTGGTGCGTCGATAAGAGGAAACGGGTCGATCAATATTCGAGGCAGCCACCTCATCCTTACTCCACCTGGCTCCCGTCTCTCTGCTACCACATTCACTTTCCTCTAAGAAACAGTCACCTGCCACTCAGATCACTGAATTCAACGTGACAATCAGGGGTCGCTTACCGTTCTCTATTACTGCCAACAGCTACCCTTGTCTTGCCACGTTCCCCATCCTAGTGCCAGTATCACTGAACGGCTCATCTTTTGATAAACACCTGTGTCAGGTGATTTCCCCCCCCCCCGACGAATAAATTAACAATAACGTTGCCTTCACAACGTTATTTAACATCTCATTACTGCTCCTGAACTTGCTAACGCCCTCGCTGTGCAGCCATGTCACTGTAAGTAGACATTTTTACACCTCGTTACGACTACACATACCATGAGACTTTTCGTTACCGTCTAGACATATTCGCTGGTTTACAAGGCTTTTAATCATATAAAATTATTATTATTATTTGTAAGGCTAAGCCTGTGTGAGTCACTCGGTGGAAGAAGTGGTAGAGGCTCGATACTTCGTCCGCTAATCGTGAGGGACACGCTATTCTGGCTGCCAGCTAGACTAAGGGGTGACTCACCACACGTCACCAAGCTGGTTAACGTCCACGCCTCGTGAATATGTTAGGCCTAGATATCTGGCTATCCAGGCGTTACGGCCGAGACATGTCGTAAAGACGCCCTCTATTTCGACGTTACTACCCAGACAACTCTCTAAAGCGTCTGCAGGCTCGTTATCCAGACGGTGCTGCCCAAACGTCTCGCTATATCGTTCCCACTTTCGCTATTTCGATAAATCAGTCCCAGTCTCGCTATCCCGACGTTAAACCGAAGCACCTCGTTTGAGCTGTTATATCTCGCTATCCCTCACGTTAAACATTTCTCTGAAGCAGCTCCTGCCTCGTCCTCCTCACGTTACAGCTTAAGACATTTCGCTGTAGCATTTACAATCTCCCATGGTTGTAATGCATATACGTTGGACTGTGGGCGGCAGACAGCAACAGCTTGATCAATGAGGGCAGCAACTAGGTCTGGTCTGGTCTGGTCTTGGACCGAGTAACGTGAGCGGTGACCTCCGGAAGCGACTCCAGGTATAATACACAAATAACCCGCACATATTAGAGAGAAGCTTATGACGACGTTTCAGTCCGATTTGGACCATTTACAAAGTCACAGGTAGGTAAACACTCCACGTTACAGCCTAGACATCTCGCTGAAATGGTCCCAGTCTCGTTATCTCCAGTAGACATCTCGTTAAGTAGCACCAACATGATTACTCCGACGTGCGGTTATCCGAGGTGAGGTGGGGAGGTGAGTGTGGAAGCAGCATGCAACACACACAGATGAGAGGGTAATAATCCCACAGGGGCAATTATCCCCTAAATTATAACCACACATACACACGGACGTGTGGAAGAGGTGTTCAGCGACGAGTGAAGCCCCGTCCTGGGAATTGTGTGAGTCATTGGCGTCATGGGGAGGCGTGGGGGAGGTACTGGCGGTGAGGGTATGAGAGGTTGGCGGTGGTTGCGGTTTGTGGTAGTGGTTTGTAGTAGTTGATATTCCTTAGCAGGTGGTTGTGATGGCAGAACTGGATAAATGTTGTAGGGTTGGAGTGCTTGCTAGCCGCAAGCAGTCCACCACAGCTCGGTGATCAAGAACTATCTTGTGGAACTTACTAGTAATCCCCCTAAAGTATGACGGGAGCGTGTTGAATGTCTAGGTCCCTTTATACTTGAGTTACATATGTATTAAAAAAAAAATTATCCACTCACTTGAATTCTGTTCTACCATTTATTTTCCGTTCCAGCCTCGTATGCTATCCAATCTGGTCGTAATTAAAACATCATACCCTAATGCAAATTTTTCACATACCTGTGACCGTTTATGAGGGATCTGGGCAAGTTCTCTAATGATTTTGTTCTGCCAGATTGTTCTTGTTGACGACCTGGTAACTCCCATAGCTATTACAGCCTGGTTGATCTGGCAGAATCTTTGGTTCACAACCAAAGGACCAGGGTTCAAGCCCGGGTGAACTGACGCATCTATGGCAAATCTCTTTGCACCTAGCAGCAGACAATGACCCAGGAATGAACTGTTGCGGCTCGCACCATATTGATTAGTAGTAGTCTACCTAGACAGAGCTAACTTTAAACCCCTCTCGCGTGCCCTAAGTACACTATGGAGGAGCAGCTTGGACGGGTGAAATTCCACAGTCACTTAAAACAACGGATATAGCCCCACTCCATAAAGGTGGCAGCAAAGCATTAGCTAAGAACTATAGACCAATAGCTCTGACGTCCCACATCATAAAAATCTTTGAAAGAGTGCTAAGAAGCAGGATTGCAAATCACCTGGATTCCCAAAATCTGCACAATCCAGGGCAACATGGGTTCAGGGCAGGTCGCTCCTGCCTCTCACAACTACTGGATCACTATGACATGGCCTTGGATGCACTGGAAGAAAATCAGAATGCAGATGTAATATACACAGACTTTGCAAAAGCATTTGACAAATGCGATCATGGCGTAATAGCCCATAAAATACGTGCTAAAGGAATAAGTGGGAAAGTGGGGAGATGGATCTTCAACTTCCTAATAAATCGAACACAAAGAGTAGTGGTCAACAGAGTTAAATCGGAAGCTGCCATAGTGAAGAGCTCTGTTCCACAAGGCACAGTACTCGCCCCCATCTTATTCCTTATCCTCATATCAGACATAGACAGAGATATACACCACAACACCGTATCATCCTTTGCGGATGATACTAGGATCTGCGTGAGGCTGTCATCTGCTGAGGACGCGGTTAACCTCCAAGAAGATATAAACAAAGTTTTCCAGTGGGCAACGGTAAACAATATGATGTTCAATGAGGACAAATTCCAACTACTCCGTTATGGAAAACTGGAGGAGATAATAACTAGAACAGAGTATACTACTGACTCTGGCCATACAATAGAGCGGAAAAATAATGTAAGGGACCTGGGAGTAGTAATGTCTGAGGATCTCACTTTTAAGGATCACAACAGTGCCACGATCGCACGTGCAAAGAAAATGATAGGATGGATAATGAGAACTTTCAAAACAGAGATGCCAAGCCAATGATGATCCTTTTCAAATCACTTGTTCTCTCTAGGCTGGAATACTGCTGTACATTAACATCTCCATTCAAAGCAGGTGAAATCGCAGATCTAGAGTGTGTACAGAGATCCTTTACTGCACGTATAAGTTCTGTCAAGCACCTTAACTACTGGGAACGCTTGGAAGCACTTGGACTTGTACTCGTTGGAACGCAGGAGGGAGATATATATCATAATCTACACTTGGAAAATCTTGGAAGGAATGGTCCCAAATCTGCACACAGAAATCACTCCCTACGAAAGTAAAAGACTGGGCAGGCGATGCAAAATGCCCCCAATAAAAAGTAGGGGCGCCATTGGTACACTAAGGGAAAACACCATAAGTGTCCGGGGCCCAAAACTGTTCAACAGCCTCCCATCAAGCATTAGGAGAATTGCCAATAAGCCCCTGGCTGCCTTCAAGAGAGAGCTGGACAGATACCTAAAGTCAGTGCCGGATCAGCCGGGCTGTGGCTCGTACGTTGGACTGCGTGCGGCCAGCAGTAACAGCCTAGTTGATCAGGCCCTGATCCATCGGGAGGCCTGGTCATGGACCGGGCCGCGGGGGCGTTGATCCCCGGAATAACCTCCAGGTAACCAGGTAGGATAACAGCATTCCTAGGAGGGGTAGAGTACTTCAGAGATGGACTCTGAAAGGAGTCAAGATATGATAGCATGATTCTAAAACAAAGGGGCAGGAGTGGTAGCATACCTAAGAGTTACGCTTTGAAATAAGCCTA
>NC_091358.1:10231181-10261181 GCF_038502225.1 Cherax quadricarinatus
CCAAGTAGTACGCCAGTAAGCCTAACAATCGCTTACATACCTCAAAAGAACAAAAAGGCACAATACCGTGACTGGAACAATACACAAATAACACCCACATAGGAGAGAGAAGCTTATGACGACGTTACGGTCCGATTTGGACCATTTAGTCACACTCTGACTTTGTAAATGATCCAAGTCGTACAGAAACGTTGTCGTAAGATCCTCGTCTCCTATGGGCGGGTTATTTGTGCATCGTTTACATACCTCTACGAAATCATGTCTACTGATTAGATGGACGCAAGAATGGGATATTCAAGACATTTCATACAGAGGTTGGAGAGGACTGAGCAGAAGGCTAAATATTTTTCTCTTTGTTTACGAAGATGTGGAATTTGCCGGCAAATTTTTGGGAGTTCAAGTGGAGAAATTAAAATATGTCTTCGACATGAACTGTAAATAAAATAAAGGGAGTCGAAATCTAATCTCAAGAGCTCTTTATTTTGTACATAATAAAAAGCTCTCGAGTTTACATGTTGACTTTATTTTTGAAAGCTCTTTCATAGGTTTTGTAATTAACAGCCATATTTCCCTGTTATGATATAGTTAACTTCAAAAAACTTTTTTTTAGCTCTGCAAAATTATATGGAGGTTCATACTGGAGTGAAAATCCATCTCTGCTTATAGCACCTGTTCTAATAATAACTATAAGTGAGGGTCATTTTGGGAAGGAGGGAGGGGAAAGGAATGTGAGGAGGAAGTGGAAGGGAAGGGAGGGGAGGGCAGAGAGAAAGGAAGGGGGATGAAGAAAAGATGAGGGGTGGGTAAGAATGAAGCGGAAAAGAAGGTAAGGGAGAAGGAATGTGGGGAGGGAGGAAGATGAAAAAGGGGGAGTAATGGAAAGGGGGTAGAAGGGACTGGGAAGAGGCCGAGAGGAAAAAAAGAGGTAGGGATAAAGAAAGGGGAAGAGGGGAGGACGGGTAATTCACCCACTGGTAAGAGCATCGATGACTCCTCCTAGCCACTAACTACCACTAAAAAGATGGCATGGAAGTGGGCGTGGCAGTTTGAGCAGCAAGTGAGGCTGACACCGTGGCAGCTGACAGAAGTCAGCCGCTCACTCAAGAGGTAGGTGCTCCCAACACACCAGGGAAATGATAGACACGATATTCACTGTAAGTGATGAGGAACAACCTTGTATTAGTGAAGACAATGTGGGAGAACCTTGTATTAGTGAAGACAATGTGGGAGAACCTTGTATTAATGAAGACAATGTGGGAGAACCTTGTATTAATGAAGACAATGTGGGAGAACCTTGTATTAATGAAGACAATGTGGGAGAACCTTGTATTAATGAAGACAATGTGGGAGAACCTTGTATTAATGAAGACAATGTGGGAGAACCTTGTATTAATGAAGACAATGTGGGAGAACCTTGTATTAATGAAGACAATGTGGGAGAACCTTGTATTGGTGAAGACAATGTGGGAGAACCTTGTATTAATGAAGACAATGTGGGAGAACCTTGTATTGGTGAAGACAATGTGGGAGAACCTTGTATTAATGAAGACAATGTGGGAGAACCTTGTATTAATGAAGACAATGTGGGAGAACCTTGTATTGGTGAAGACAATGTGGGAGAACCTTGTATTAATGAAGACAATGTGGGAGAACCTTGTATTAATGAAGACAATGTGGGAGAACCTTGTATTGGTGAAGACAATGTGGGAGAACCTTGTATTGTTGAAGACAATGTGGGAGAACCTTGTATTAATGAAGACAATGTGGGAGAACCTTGTATTAATGAAGACAATGTGGGAGAACCTTGTATTAATGAAGACAATGTGGGAGAACCTTGTATTAATGAAGACAATGTGGGAAAACCTTGTATTAATGAAGACAATGTGGGAGAACCTTGTATTAATGAAGACAATGTGGGAGAACCCTGTATTAGTAAAAGCAGAGAGGAAGAAACTGGGATTAGTGAAGACAGTGGATAATCTGGGATTGGATAAAACGATGAGGGGAAACCTGGGATTAGTGAAGACGATCAGCGAGAGGATGGGAAAGGATTAAAAGGAGGGGGAGGGTTGAGGATGGGGAGGGGCGGAGAATGAGGAGCAGAAGAATGATGAGAAGAGGGGAGAAGAGTGGAGAAACAGAAGAAAAAAGTAGAGGGGGAAGAACTAAAACAACGAAGGCACTAAAGACTAGCCCTGAATGGTTGTAGAGGGAGGGAGGGAGGGAGGGAGGGAAGGGGTAAAGGAAGAGGAAGGGTGGAATGACATATGAAGGATGGGGAAGAGCAGTATTAGTAGTCAAGACAGGTGTAAAGTATGAATAGGAAGGAGCAAAACCAAGGAGAGTGAGAGGAAATAACGAGGATGACGCCATCAACAAACTTGAAGACGCAAGATCACGAGAAGCACCAAGAGCCAAGCCTCGGATGGCCGCAAACACAAATCTGTGAGCATAAGAACACGTACCATGGCAGGTATTGCTGACAAGTATGACAGAAAGACATTTCCTGCAGAGAATACCTTTATTATACACGTTTCACTCTAGTTGAAGATTATCAAGTCAAAATAGATCTTTACCTAGAACAATACGTCATTCATAACAAACGTTTGCGAGTCTAAATAGAGCTCTACCTACAGCAAAAACGTCGTTTTTAATAAAAGTTTGCTATGCATAGTGTCTTTCTAAAGTACAAGATCAACCAGCGATTACCAACGCGCGCGCGCGCGCGCACACACACACACACACACACACACACACACACACACACACACACACACACACACACACACAATCACACACAATCAAAACGGGCTGGACTGTGGCCGGCGAGATATATGCAAATGTCAGACGGCAAAAGGAGCAACCAACAAAAGTTACCAACAGTGAGAGCGAAAAGAGACAAGTGAGAGGGTGTGGCACAAGGTGGGAGAATGATGGGTGCAAGACGTCGAAGAGAGAAATGTTACACGAGACAAACGTCACAGTAAGAAACAGCAATACCGAAAATTAATAAAATGCGAAGGGAGAAAGTGGAGCAGGATAAGAACAGCGATGGCGAGGAAAAGAATTGATGGAACATTAGCAAAATAAGGAGAGAAAAAAAAAAACGGCCAACACGGCTCCAACAACATTAACAGAAACCAACCACAACCCAAACACTACTGCAGTGGCAACATGAACACTTGTGAAGCCATCAGCTGCTCAACAAGCAGCAGCAATTATAACCTAGGCGAAGCGAATAGCAGTAGTAGCAGTAGCAGTAGTAGTAGCAGCAGCAGCAGCAGCAGCAGCAGCAGCAGCAGCAGCAGCAGCAGCAGCAATGGAGCCAACAGCAGCAACAGCAGCAGCGCCCCGGGCCACCCCTGGCGATCAATAACACCAGGCGGTGACTCAGGGCGCGGCGCTGGTATAACAGGACTACACTGCCACCTCCCACAAACACGCCCTACTCCACGTTACCCCGGCCCTCCCTTCCCATATGATCAAGAGGTGAGGCCAACACCTATGACTCAACCACTGCATGCACAACTATGCAAGCATACTCACTTATGCACAGTAGTCAACTGGTGGTGACATGAGCCATGATTCAATCGCTTCATATACAACTAGTTGAGTAGGCGGAGACACACACACGTACGTACGTCAAGAGACGAGGCCAAGAGCTATGGCTCCAATACCGTATACACAACTAGGCGACTATACAAATTTTGGGGAATTCTTTAGCAATTATTAGTTCAACAGTGATATATACAAATTCTGTACCTATGTTCAATTGCAAGCCTGGTTCAAGGCGCACACCCCCCACCCCCGCCTTAGATATCATCGCTGATTGTAGTCCCGTGGGCGTTCGAAAATAAGTATTTATTAATATTGTTCTTGTGGCTTAGTGCTTCTTTTTTATTATATTTTATTTTTTTTATTATCACACTGGCCGATTCCCACCAAGGCAGGGTGGCCCGAAAAAGAAAAACTTTCACCATCATTCACCCCATCACTGTCTTGCCAGAAGGGTGCTTTACACTACAGTTTTTAAACTGCAACATTAACACCCTTCCTTTAGAGTGCAGGCACTGTACTTCCCATCTCCAGGACTCAAGTCCGGCCTGCCGGTTTCCCTGAACCCATTCATAAATGTTACTTTGCTCACACTCCAACAGCACGTCAAGTATTAAAAACCATTCGTCTCCATTCACTCCTATCAAACACGCTCACGCATGCCTGCTGGAAGTCCAAGCCCCTCACACACAAAACCTCCTTTACCCCCTCCCTCCAACCTTTCCTAGGCCGACCCTTACCCCGCCTTCCTTCCACTACAGACTGATACACTCTTGAAGTCATTCTGTTTCGCTCCATTCTCTCTACATGTCCGAACCACCTCAACAACCCTTCCTCAGCCCTCTGGACAACAGTTTTGGTAATCCCGCACCTCCTCCTAACTTCCAAACTACGAATTCTCTGCATTATATTCACACCACACATTGCCCTCAGACATGACATCTCCACTGCCTCCAGCCTTCTCCTCGCTGCAACATTCATCACCCATGCTTCACACCCATATAAGAGTGTTGGTAAAACTATACTCTCATACATTCCCCTCTTTGCCTCCAAGGACAAAGTTCTTTGTCTCCACAGACTCCTAAGTGCACCACTCACCCTTTTCCCCTCATCAATTTTATGATTCACCTCATCCTTCATAGACCCATCCGCTGACACGTTCACTCCCAAATATCTGAATACATTCACTTCCTCCATACTCTCTCCCTCCAATCTGATATCCAATCTTTCATCACCTAATATTTTTGTTATCCTCATAACCTTACTCTTTCCTGTATTCACTTTTAATTTTCTTCTTTTGCACACCCTACCAAATTCATCCACCAATCTCTGCAACTTCTCTTCAGAATCTCCCAAGAGCACAGTGTCATCAGCAAAGAGCAACTGTGACAACTCCCACTTTATGTGTGATTCTTTCTTTTAACTCCACGCCTCTTGTCAAGACCCTCGCATTTACTTCTCTTACAACCCCATCTATAAATATATTAAACAACCACGGCGACATCACACATCCCTGTCTAAGGCCTACTTTTACTGGGAAATAATTTCCCTCTTTCCTATGTACTCTAACTTGAGCCTCACTATCCTCGTAAAAACTCTTCACTGCTTTCAGTAACCTACCTCCTACACCATACACCTGCAACATCTGCCACATTGTCCCCCTATCCACCCTGTCATACGCCTTTTCCAAATCCATAAATGCCACAAAGACCTCTTTAGCCTTATTTAAATACTGTTCACTTATATGTTTCACTGTAAACACCTGGTCCACACACCCCCTACCTTTCCTAAAGCCTCCTTGTTCATCTGCTATCCTATTCTCAGTCTTACTTTTAATTCTTTCAATAATAACAATAATAATAACAATAACAATAATAATAATATTGTTACTCCTAATGAGTATATTCACAGTTTCGAACTATCTCGCATTTCACGGGGTAAACACAAGCCAACCTGGAATTTAGGCATAAACCCACCTACAACATATTCATTTAGGTACATATTCATTCTCGTTTTCACAGAAAATGAATGACAGCTGAAATGACTTAAGGAAAAATCACTAGATGGCAGCAATTACGTGGTATATATATACCAAGTTTTGAGTACCTGGTAGAACAGTGAATGAAGAAAGTAACAGGAAAAAGGGGCTACAAAAGGTAGGAACTATACCATAAAAAAATTTCTGCGAGAAGTGCAATGGGAAAGAAAATTAGATAAAACTGAATAAAATTGTTGCCAAGAGGCAAAGGAAAGATAAACAATCGTGAAGAAAAGAAACAAGAAAAACAGAGCCCACTGCTCAATCAGGAATGCAAAGGAGCCAAAGAAAAGAGACAAGAGAGCTTGGAAGAAATAGAGTAAAAAATAAAAATTCAGAAAACTTGGAAATAAACAGGAGAGCTAGAAACAAATACAGAAGAAACACAAGTGAAGCTGAGACAGTCTGAAAATAATAAAGTATCGAAGGCCAAAACTGAAGCAAAGTTACTTCACAGCTACATAAAAATCAGAGGACTGTGAAAAAGTAAGTTATACGGTTGAAGGAGAAAGTGAAGTGGTCAGAGAATGACGAAAGTTAGCGAAGAGCTTAGCAAAAGATTCAAAGAGGTTTTCACAAACACAAGTGGAGGGTTAATGGAAGGCCCTAGTCAGAACAGGTCAACAAGTGATAGGAATTGTCAACAACGAAAAAAATTATGAGACAACTCAAGGAGCTTGATGTAACAAAGGCAATGGGATCAGACAACATATCGTAATAAGTATTATGATAATAAAAATATTTCTACAAGTACATAATACAAACGATATAGGCCTATATATATATACTATATAGAAAGTCCCTTGTTATGCAGAGCATTTTGGGCAACTTAGGTTAATGGAAATAAATGGTATCAAATACCGACACAGTGGAAATATAAACACACATGCAGTATAATGTGATCCTTTATTGACAACGTTTCACCCACACAGTGGGCTTTTTCAAGTCACACCCAGATCTGTGTGTGACTTGAAAAAGCCCACTGTGTGGGTGAAACGTTGTCAATAAAGGATCACATTATACTGCATATGTGTTTATATTTCAACTTAGGTTAATCTTATCCCCAGGATGCGACTCACAGCAGTCGAATAACACCCAGATACCTATTTACTGCTAAGTAGACAGGGATAGCAGATGTAAGGAAACATGCCCAACGTTTCACCCGTGCCGGGAAATCGATCCCGGACCCTCAGTGAGAGAGCTGAAGACGCTGCCAACCAAACCACGAACCACTATGTGACCCAGTCAATAGCAGAGGTCTTTCAACCAATCTCTAAAATCTGGGCGACTGCCAGAAACCTGGAAAAGGGGGTAAACGTGGTCGCCATACGTAAAAAGGGTGACAGAGAAGACACACTGAATTACAGACCAGTATCTCTTAACAACATCCATACTGTCAAAAGTTTTGGAGAAAATTTTAAGAGAAGGGAAACTGGCGCACAAAGAGAAAATACTTTACAGAAAAACAAGCACGGATTTAGGGCTATCAAATATTGTCTTTGTCGGAGCTCTGCGAGTCACACAAGTGAAACAAAAGACAAGGTTGGGTGTATTCTTAAACTGCAAGACGGTACTGATACGGTACCACACCAAAGATTAACCCAGAAAATTAAGAGTGGGAAGTCAGGGGTTAAACAGACAGAATGCACAAATAACCCGCACATACAAGAGAGGAGCTTACGACGACGTTTCGGTCCGACTTGGACCCTTTACAAAGTCACACTAACGAAAATGAGAGCAGGATGGGTATATATACCCATCCTGCTCTCATTTTCGTTAGTGTGGCTTTGTAAATGGTCCAAGTCGGACCGAAACGTCGTCGTAAGCTCCTCTCTTCTATGTGCGGGTTATTTGTGTATCGTTCCAGCCACGGTATTGTGCCTTTTTGTTATTTATTTTTTACAGAATGCTCAAGTGGGTTAAGGAGCCTGAGTGACAGAAGGCAGTGACGAGTGGGGTATTACGTCTGTTAGTGTTCCTAATATACGTGAATGACCTACCAGAGAGGACTAAGTAATATGTGTCACTGCTGATGTGAAACTAATCAGAAGAATAGGAACAGGAGAGGACAGTGCTAAGATCTAGACAGAGTGCAACAGATGTAGTCAAACAAGTGACTGAAGAATTCAACCCAAACAAATGCAAGGTCATGTGATGTGTAGGCTAGGGCAGACTGGACCGAGTGCATCTGTAAACATGAGAGCGCGTCAAGGACCTGGGGGGTAAATATAACTCCAATCATATCGTCAGAATTACACACAAATCAAATAACGTCAGCGGTTTAGGCAAGATTAGAAAACTCAGAACATCCTGTGATTTACCCGTAACCTGCTTCAAGAGTTTTTCTCTCCTCGCGACCGCCCAGGCCAGGGGTCAAGCCTCCCTTTTCATTACATGGTCAACCAGGCTGTTGCTGTTGGGGGGTCTGCCGGCCCATTTACCCACATCATCCTGGTTGATTTGGCGCACGACGGAGGTATTGAACTTCAACCCAGAAACCTTCAGAACTTTATATACGATACATGTTGGGCCAATCACTGAGTACGCGGCTCCAGCACGGAGCCGCAGGTAACCCACACCTTGTCAAACACGTAACGTAACTATAATCAGAGCCCTGGTAAGGTGAGGGGAAAGGATGGAAACGGGTGAAGAGGGTGGAAGCGAGGAGTAGGAGCAAAGAAAAATGACCCAACCACTTTCGATTTTTGCTTGATAATGGGTGTGTGTGTGTGCGTGTAATACGAATTTTCGTATTATAATCATGGGGGAGCGCTAAATCCGTAGGATTATACAGTTCATGTGGGGGGATGGAAGGTATTCGGGCTCAATTCAAGGAACCGGATCACAAATCCAATTCCCTAGATCAAGAGCCCCTCACCAGCGTCAAGGAACCTCCCTTGAGGGGACAAAGTTTCGTAATCATGACGTTTAAAGAGAAAGCATACAACACTGACCAGCACTAGCATGAACACAGGGTGTCTACATACATCCCCGTCCGTTAGGTGTGATTTTTTTTCATGAAGAAGAGTTCCTTGTAGTCGAAGGTCGCAGCTCGGAAGGCCTGTGGGCCAGAGATGGGCACGCAGGAAGCAGCTGCCTGGAACTTGCTGGGAAAGGTGGTCGGCCTTCGGCTACCTCGCTGATCGGTGTCCTGCCTTTGGCGTGGATGATAATGACGTGTTCATGTGTTCGTTGGTGTCATTTTAGTGATAGATTTATATATTTTGTACGTACAATGGTGCAGGTGTAATCCAGATTCATGGACTGCTCTATTTATAAAGAAGTGCAAAGGACCACTAGCACGAACCCTCAGTATTCTTTGGAGAAAGAGCTTAGATCTAGGCGAAATACCGGAGGCCTAAAAGAGTGCAGACATAGCTCCTTTGTATAAGGGAGGTAGTAGAGCAATAGCTAAAAATTACAGACCAGTAACCCTAACCTCTCACACCATAAAAATCTTCGAAAGTGATGAGACGGCAGATTACAAATTTCATGGACCAGCACAACCAACATTGCCCGAACCAGCATGGTTTTAGAGCAGGACGATCATGTCTGTCACAGCTGCTGAACAATTATAACGGAATTACGGAGGCATTGGAAGACGACCAAAAGACAGATGTGATTTACACAGATTTTGCAAAGGTGTTTGACAAATGCGATCATGGAGTGATAGCGCACAAAATGTAGGCCATGGGCATTACGGGGAAGATAGGCAGATGGATTTTCGGTTTCCTAACACACAGAACACAAAAAGTAGTAGTGAACAGGGCAAGATCCAGCATCAGCGAGGTCAAAAGCTCAGTGCTCCAAGGCACTGTCCTGGCACCTCTGCTATTTCTCATCCTCATAGCAGACATAGACAACTTTTGTATCATCATTTGCAGATGACACTAAAATAAGCATGAAAGTCAGTACGGTAGAGGACACTGAAAAAGTACAGGAAGACATAAACAGGATTTTCCAGTGGGCAGTGAAGAACAACATAACGTTCAATGGCGATAAGTTCCAGCTGCTTAGATATGGAAAGAATGAAGAACTCAAAAGGAGCACTATATACAAAACTCAAGAGGGTCGCCAAATAGAACGTAAGGAACGCGTAAAAGACCTAGGAATAATTATGTCAGCGGACCTTTCTTTTAAAGACCATAACAAGACAAAGATCACGACAGCCAGGAAGATGACGTGGTAGGAATTGAGAACTTTCAAAACAAGGGAAATAATGCCGATGGTGACACTCTTCAAATCGCTAGTGCTCCCTCATTTATAATATTGCTCAGTGCTGATGGCCCCGTTCAAAGCAGGAAAATATCTGAGCTGGAACAAATACAGAGATCGTTTACGGCTCACACTGAGCCTGTAAAGCACCTAAACTACTGGGAACGCCTGCAAGTCTTGAACATGTATTCATTGGAGCAGAGGAGAGAGAGGTACATGATAATATATACCTGGAAGGTACTCGAGGGTTTGGTTCCAAATCTGCACACTGCCATAACAACATACTGGAATGAGAGATATGGGAGGAAGTGTAAAATAAACCCAGTGAGGAGCAGGTGTGCGGTGGGGACAATAAGGGAACACTGTATCAACATCCGGGGTCCCAGACTCTTCAACATCTTACCAGAAGATATCAGAAACACGGCTGGAACAAGTGTAGAAGCCTTCAAGAGGAAACTGGACAAATATCTTCACCAGGTGCCAGATCAACCAGGCTGTGATGGATATGTGGGGCAGTGGACCTCCAGCAGCAACAGCCTGGTTTCTCAGTAGTATTACCAGTTCCTAGTAACCAGTTACCAGTAACCAGTGTACCAGTAGATGACTCACTACCAACCATCTCTGTGAATCACTGACTGTTATGTTGCTGCTGACCATAGCATGATTTCAAACACCGCTCACCCTGTAGGCACTTGTGGGTCAGTCGAAGATAGGGAGCAGAGAGAGGCAGGTCGGCTGTTGGCGCTTCCCATACTTCCTGTTATATATTATACGTACTACCAGCCTACGTGAGTATTTTTACCCATCCACGTTATCGAAAACCCACTTGACAAATTGGTGGCAGCAGTGGGATTGAACTCTTGGATAGTCAAAGTCCATCTGGCTAACCTTCCAGTAGGTTGTTTGTTCTGGAATAAAGGTATCAGTGGAGCATGGTCTGTCAAGACATGAACAGAGTACTGATAAATAATGTCTCGGAAGTGCTTTAAAGACCATACTATTGCTAAAGCTTCTTGCTCAGTTACTGTATAATTACGTTCAGCCTTCGTAAGGACTCGGCTAGCAAATGCAACTGCGTTGTACTTGCCATCAGTCTTCTGAGCTAGTACGGCACCTATGCCAATAGAACTAGCATCAGTTGTCAGATAGAAGGGCTTAGAAAAATCTGGAAATTTCAAAACTGGAGCAGATGTTAGCTTTTCTTTTAATTTGATTGATCGATCTGTATCCATGTGATCTACGGATTCTGAGGAAGGAATATATACAAAGAAAGAAGTGTTTAACAGAAAGGCAGATTTGGTGCACTCAAATCTAGACTGTTAACTCTCAGAATTCGGAGAGAACGTGAACACAAAAAAAAAAATTCTTGAATACTGATAAGTTGATACTGTAATTATTCATCTATACAGGTTATTTACATTTAACCCCAACTCTGCTAGGGTGAGATTGACATATGCAGAATGGGTGTCATCTCTGGGAGGATAAAACTCTGTTGCACTGGCTAACTCATGCTGTATTTGAGGCAAATCTGAATTGGTAGTTACAAATGATACTTGAGGATTACTCAATACCTGTCGTGTACGTAGGGAATAACGACATTCAGGTTGATCGTCTGACTGAGTATCAGAGGTAGAGAGTACAAGATCAGGAGGATTGTCAGAGTCTGTCACATTAGTCTGAGTTGGAAGCCTGGTTGACCAGGCAAGCACGAGACAAGCCTGGCTCATGGCCGGTGTCAGAGTAGATAAACTCTGGAAACTCTTGAAAGGTATATCAAAGGTAAGGTATATATCAGTTTGTAATCTTTCCTGGCACATCACTAAGCATGTGTGGCTTTCAGCAGTCATTCTTCATCCTAATGAATGTAACTTCGTACTATTCATGATAACGAACGTAACGTCGCACTCTTCGTCCTAACGAATGTAACGTCATGCTCTCTATCCTAAAGAATGTAACATCGTACTCTTCGTCCTAACGAATGTAACGTCGTACTCTTCGTCCTAATGAATGTAATGTCGTACTCTCCATCCTAACGAATGTAACGTCGTACTCTCCATCCTACTGAATGTAACGTCGTACTCTCCATCCTACTGAATGTAACGTCGTACTCTCCATCCTACTGAATGTAACGTCGTACTCTCCATCCCAATGAATATAACATTGTAGTCTTTGTTACAAAGTTATTGTGTGTGTTCTGTGAAAGGGTTCAAAGATCACATAGTTTGTCGTGTTAATCAGCTGTGGTGGGTTTTCTCTCTCAGGCAAATACAGGTCTTCCATACCGTACAGCTGACGCTTCTCGAGTGCATCTTGATATTAACTGTGTTGATGCCATGTGGAGCATGGACAACCTCCATTTGGACTGTCCCTCAGCAAAAATGCCCGAGATAGAACGGTGGGCCATGTTCTGGACTTTCTACAGTTTTAGCATGTTGGATTTAGGTGTGTGTGATACGGCTCACCAAGGTATTCAAGTACTGGGTGAATCATCATCTAGTAGTTTTTTTTTTTGTGAGGTGGAGCCTAGCGGAATCTAAACAGCTGGCCAAGACGGAGCTTTGCTAGCTTACCGCTTACCTTCTTGTTGAGATGTGACGTGGAGTGCAATAGTCGGTTAATTTCGTAGTCCAGAATGAGAGTACATACATGGTGATGGGAGTCAGGTAGTGATTCATCCACCACTGTTTTCTATCGACGTAGCGTAGCATCCCATGATGCTGATTAGTATCTTGTTCGGGTTGGTGCTGATTCTGCATTTCTTCTCCAAGATGGCCGTTCTTCTCAGCTCTTCGTTCATTGTCTCTGGCCGCCAAGGTGGAAGTCACGACATGCATTACATAAACTGCTTGTGAAGTTCAAAAAAGGTCCGAAGGTTTCCAACCAAAATAGTACCAAAAATAAAATAATGGCAGTATGAAAAACTGAAGAATCTCAAACTGATAACGTTGGTGGAGAGAAAGCCAAAGGGAGAAATGATTACGACACAGTCTTAAGAGAAATTGCTAAAGGAAATAGAGACTGTTTTAATCAAGAGGAACACGATCAAGGGGACACATGTGGAAACTGGAAATACAGATGAGGCATACAGATCTAAGGAAGAATTTCTTTAATCTTTGGATGGTTGAAAAGTGTAAAGACTGGGATGAGGCAGTGGTGAAGGCTCACTCACTGACTGTCTTATCTGTCCTCGTCTGTGTTCAACCTACTGAACAACAGAGTATAAACTTGGCTTGTAAAATAGAATGGTTGTACATGTGGCGCCCTTGCATTCTCAGGTCCTAGCCATATGCTCTCACCACGCACAAACTTAAAAACAAATACCGAAAATAAAAATGACAAAAATCTGAAGCAAGTAACAGGGACGGCAAACCGGGATAGCACTAACAGAGTTGAGAGAGATTTAAAGGTCACGTTGTTAGATAAACCTTACACATGTGGAAATAGTGCAACAGCCACTTAGGACACTTGAGTATAAACAATATGTAGAACAATTCTGCACTGAAACAACGTTTCGCTCATGGCTTACTACAGCTCTACTCTGAACGAAACGCTGTAATAAAAGCTTAATCTACATATTTTGTTTTTATACTCATATCTGCTGGCAATGCATCTAAGGACGTTGCTTAAATAGTGATTTTTTTTAAAGTGGAGTATAAAACCTAGCTCCTATAATATTGTGAAATGTTAAAAGTTTGGCCAAGACCCGTTACGGTAGACATTGTGAACATTAAAATGGTATAAAATACCGATAGACATTGTTTCCTGACCTGTAAACCTCCGCCTAGTAATCTCAAGTGGTCGCACAAAAATGCCTTGCGAATGTGTACCGCCAGTGCGGTAGTCTTCACACAATTTGAAGGCGTCCAGTTATCGAGAGAGAAATTACAGATAGAAATTTCCAAGTTGCACCACTACAGTTATCAAGCTTACCAACACTGGTACAGCTATAGCAGGTCACCCCGCATTATGCTGCTATACAAGGCAATACACCATTTGTGCCAACACCATCACCGGTGCTGCTTACCAAACACTCCACCTTGAGTGGTAGATAATCAATGGTTAAATCAGACTAAAGAAGTCTTACCAGCGGAGCCAACGGATGTGGACACCCCACTCTCCCCGTATCCATAAAACAAACACAAACGAGGAGAGGTTAAAGGAAATCAATCTGACGACATTGGAGGACAGGCGGAATAGGGACATGATAACTATATAAAATACTGAGAGGAATTGACATCCATGTGACTCAGATGAATCACATGGATGTTAGGAAGTATTTCTTCAGTCTGAGTTGTTAGGAAGTGGAATAATCTGCAGAGAGAGAGAGAGAGAGAGAGAGAGAGAGAGAGAGAGAGAGAGAGATGTAGCGAAGACAGGATCCATACACAGCTTTAAGAAGAAATATGATAAAACTCATGGAGCTGGGAGAGTGGACCTAGTACCGACCAGAAAAGACGCGGGGACAGGAACTATGAATCGACCCCTGCAATCACAAATAGGCGAGTACACACACGTACACATACACGGCGACCTTCCACAATGATACTACCCCTAGAAGTGGAAGGTAGTCTAACCAGGGATGATATTACTTCACTCTGAAGGTTACTCTGGTTCAGTATCATATTTCACATGGACTCTGATTTTTACTTATTGCTTCATGCGAAAACCAGAAGTTTCTCTATTGTGCACCTCACTACTGTGACAGTTGTGTACGTATTAGGCAGACAACGAAGAGGTATTTGTCCACTAACAAATGATGGAACAATGTCTCACTGGTTCCACCTAGTCTGACAAAAACCAGCTGTGAATCGACGCCTTCAACTACAACTAGGCCAGTACGAGAAATTAGACCAGTAATATGGAAGTGTGTCGGGAGGGTATGTCTATATGGGTGTGTGACATACGCCAAATCAAATTTCACGTACTCTTAGCATGCCATAACCAGCCTAAACAATCTGTGCAGACAGCCCTGCATTCAGACACTTGCAACATACACTAGCCCTCAGCACAATCTGCTTCACACGCAGCTGCTATGTAGTGGGCAGAGAAGAATAACAGACCATCCTGCAACTGAACACAGCTTGGGGTTATCAAGCTGCCACTGATGTCTTCCACTCTGCCAGACGTAAGCCGCCCCTTTATTTAGATATTAGTGGCTATTATTACATTCATTGGAGAGCGCTCTACCCATCGGGGATCATACAACGTCTGGAAACGGGAGGTGATCAGGTTTAATCCAAGGAGGAGGGTATATCTAACTACTTCCATCAAGAGCCCTTCTCCAACATCAAGGGACTCCAAGTGAAGGATCTAGTTTCCACAGATCTTGACCAATGTCACGTGGTGGTAGTGGTATTTTATTACCCAGGAAGCAGGTCGTTTCCTTAATTTTTTTTTTAATTTACCAGAATTAGATAAATCATGTATTGCTACCCTACTCGTTGCACAGTGGGAACCAACGAGCAGGGTAGCCTGACGGGTCTTACTCGTTTGATAACCTTGCTCACAGGATCTTTTGATCATATGACCGAGGCCTTCCGCTGGCTTGCCGGCTCACCCTTTAAAAAATTAAAGATCACATCATGTAAAATAAATCATCATACTCCTGGGGAAGCCATAAACCTGAACGGTTATACAGCATCTCTGCACTGAGGTAATCGGGTTTAATCCAAGGAATGAGAAGACAGCTCTGATATCATGGATTAAGAGTTCTTGAGAAGCTTCTAGACACCATAAAGGGCAGCACTGTGGAATACTGAGCAAGGGACAAGGTCATCCACAATATATCTCGCTTAACTAACTTGCCTCTAAGGGCAAACTCGTGTATTATGGACATTCATGGCCGGGAGGCAGTTTTTCCCGCAAATGGAAACTCTTCCCTGCATTCTGAAGCTTTACTGCATCATCCAGGGTTTTCTCCTGAGTAACTGGGGCACCAACAAAGTTGTCTTGTATACCAACTGGCCCTCGCACCACCCGGTGGGGGTAGGGGGTACACATTTTAAGAACATAAGAACGAAGGAACACTGCAACAGGCCTACTGGCCCATGCGAGGCAGGTCCAAGTCCCCTACCGGCTTAAGCCAATGCACCCAACCTAGTCAGGTCAGGTCACATTGACTTAAGGGAGGAACACAGCAACTTTTTTAATGTACGTTTATTATATTCGCCGATACGCCCAGCCGCCAGAAGTGTTACTCCCATTGTTTTAAGTCTACTAATTTGTGGCTAATTATAAGTACAAAGTGGCTTATGTGATCTACTAAAAAAAAAACTGTAATCAAGGCAATGTTTATACATTAATGCTGTGTAAACCTTCAAAAAAATAAGCGGTGTAAAATAAAGATATATTTTCTTGCATTTAGAGACACGTTACCCGCTAACCACACACGCACAAAATGATAAAAATGGAATTGTAGATTTTTAAAAAGCTTTAGGCCCGAAAGCTTGTTCAGCTATGTCATAAAATACATATGGGTGCGCACAAAAACCTCGGCTTTCCACCAAAGGGACCAGAGTTCAATTCTTAGGTTATGCGAGACATATGGGCAAGTATCCCTGATTAACACCTAAGAATAAACAGGTACCTGGATGTTGATCGACTCTTATTGACCGTATGCCGGGAAAGGGAATATATAGTAGTATATCTCAGAGAGGGCTGGCCTTTGATACCAGCTAAGTGTAGGATAACAGAGACCAGCCTGTAAATTCAACTGTGCAATAACTACACTTACAAAAATTAAGGCCGTATCAACACCCCATCCCCACAGTGCCATCAACAACAAAGCTTTAAATGTCATTCTGGTGCTACCAGGCGATATTAGCCAATAATTTTTATCCTGAGTTAAAGACACTCGTATATACGGGATAATGGATTTCCACCTACAGCATATGGCCGCCACAAGCTCCGACGCACATCGTACAGGACACAGCTTATACAACGCATCTACACCAGCCTATTTCCAACAGAGAAAGAACTTGAAACAATGAATTTAAGTTGAATGAATAAAAAAGGTACTGGTTTGGCAACAGATTTGTATATGAATGGAACAATCTGCTAAGAGGAGCTACTGAAGTTAATACCCTAGGTAGCTTTAAAAATATGAGTGAAAATAGAGCAAGAATGGTTGGGGTTGAGAAAGATCTGCCTAGTAAGGAACAGTTAGCCCTGTATTCATATATTTTGTACTTGTTGATTTTGAGGCTCGCTGCCCCGCGACCTGGTCTTAGACCAGAGAAGGTTACAAGAATATAAATATTAACAAACACAGGAGAAATGTAAGAAGCCATTCAAGATTTGCTTGTCACCTTGTCTCCATGATACAAAAAGACACGCAATCCTGCCAGTGCAAAACACTTAACAGGCTTTTATTGCACACAAACTACTAATAGAACATACGACAAAAATAGATCTAAATAAACAAACATGTAACAATTAAACGTAAGTGTCAGAAGCAATTGTCATTATCGAAGTTTGGGATGCCACGCTAGAACTTAGTGCTGAGTGGGGGTTCAGGCTGTGACAGTGAACCTCGGGTAGTGAGTAGGGTCAGGCTTTGATTGTGAACAACCTCGGGTAGTGAGTAGGGTCAGGCTTTGATTGTGAACAACCTCGGGTAGTAAGTAGGGTCAGGCTGTGATAGTGAACAACCTCGGGTAGTGAAAGGGGCAGGATGAGTGAGAGCTGCAACCTCACTGGCAGACACAGCCGCACCTCTGGGGTCAACAAGGGTTTATGGAACGGGTGCAGAAGCTACAAAGTTAAGAGATGACTACACCCTCAGTGCTCATTGTTGACTCTGTGGTTTACTTTTTACACTACTGGTCTCAAGACCACATCGACCACTGGGTCAAGTGGGGAAGAGGCGGAGTGGACACTGCAAGATTATGACCATGGGAACCTTTTTTTACAACGAGGTAGGTAGAGGGGGAAGGGGGAGGGCTGTGGCGCTGGGGGACATGGGTGTTGGGACCGAGAAAGGGTTGGTGTATTGTTGTGGTGGTGGTGGTGTTGTGTTGTAGTGGTGTTGTAGTGGTGGTGTTGTAGTGGTGTTGTAGTGGTGGTGTTGTAGTGGTGGTGTTGTAGTGGTGGTGTTGTAGTGGTGGTGTTGTAGTGGTGGTGGTGTTGTAGTGGTGTTGTAGTGTTGTGGTGGTGGTGTTGTGGTGGTGGTGTTGTAGTGTTGTGGTGGTGGTGGTGTTGTGGTGGTGTTATGGTGGGGGTGTTGTAGTGGTGGGGGTGGTGTTATGGTGGGGGTGTTGTAGTGGTGGGGGTGTTGTAGTGGTGGGGGTGTTGTAGTGCTGGTGTTGTTATTGTTGTGGTGGTGGTCGGGTGGTGATGGTGAGCTAGTGGTGGTGGTGGTGGTGGTGAGCTAGTGGTGGTGGTGGTGGTGAGCTGGTGGTGGTGGTGGTGAGCTAGTGGTGGTGGTGGTGAGCTAGTGGTGGTGGTGGTGAGCTAGTGGTGGTGGGGTGGTGGTGGTGGTGGGGTAGTGGTGGTGTTGTAGTGGTGGTGTTGTAGTGGTGGTGTTGTAGTGGTGGTGTTGTGGTGGTGGTGTTGTGGTGGTGTTGTGGTGGTGTTGTGGTGGTGGTGTTGTGGTGGTGTTGTGATGGTGGTGTTGTGGTGGTGTTGTTGTGATGGTGGTGTTGTGGTGGTGTTGTTGTGATGGTGGTGTTGTGGTGGTGTTTTGGTGGTGGTGTTTTTTTGGTGTTTTGGTGGTGGTGGTGGTGGTGGTGGTGGTGGTGGTGGTGGTGGTGGTGGTGGTGTTGTTGTTGTGGTGGTGGTGTTGTTGTGGTGGTGGTGTTCGTGTTGTGGTGGTGGTATTGTGGTGGTGGTATTGTGGTGGTGTTGTAGTGGTGGTGGTGTTGGTGTTGTAGTGGTGGTGTTGTTGTAGTGGTGGTGTTGTAGTGGTGGTGTTGTTGTGGTGGTGGTGTTGTAGTGGTGGTGTTGTTGTGGTGGTGGTGGTGGTGGTGAGGTGGTGGTAGTGTTGTAGCGGTGGTGGTGGTGTTGTGGTGGTGGTGTTGTGGTGGTGGTGTTGTGGTGGTGGTGTTGTGGTGGTGTTGTTGTGGTGGTGGTGTTGTGGTGGTGTTGTGGTGGTGGTGTTGTGGTGGCGTTGTGGTGTTGTAGTGGTGGTGGTATTGTTCTGGTGGTGATTTTGTGGCTGTGGTGGTGGTATTGTTCTGGTGGTGATTTTGTGGCTGTGGTGGTGGTATTGTTCTGGTGGTGATTTTGTGGCTGTGGTGGTGGTGTGTTAGTGTGGTGGTGTGGTAGTGTGGTGGTGGTGTTGTAGTGTGGTGGTGGTGTTGTAGTGTGGTGGTGATGTCGTGGTGTTGGTGTGGTGGTGTCATTATTGTGGTGGTGTTTGTGTTGTGGTGATGGTGTTGGTGTTGTGGTCGTGGTTTTGGTGGTGGTGTTGTGGTAGTGGAATGGGTAGTGGGGGTGGTAGTGGTGGCTGGTAGAGGTGTATATATTAATTTTCAATAGTTATAGAAATAAAACTTGCAAGTGGGTGCCATCCAGGCCAGCAGCTCACCACTACGGAAAAAGAAATGTTTCAAGTGTGCTGTTGCTTCGGACTCGACATGAACTTCACAACACAACCATCGGTATACGATTATAATATTAACGGGGAAGCGCTGAACCCGTAAGGGTCCTACAACGCCCCGGGGAATGGGAGATGATCATGCCTGACTCCAAGATGGGGGAAGGCAGCTCCAACTCCTTGGACTGAGAGCCTTAACCAGTATCACAGCACTCCCTTGAAGGGACCATCGTAATATGATCCTCAACATGTGTTAATGATCATGTAAGGCTCCTCACTCCACTTAACACATCTCAACTGTTTTGCAAGTAATTTAATCTCTACAAGGTGACTACATACGAGTGAAGGCTCTTGATCCAAGGAAACTGATTTACCATTACCTTCCTATGATCAACCAAGATCAACTCTCATTCCGCCGGCACTGCACGATCCCTTGAATATAATAATTAAAAGGACACAGATGCAACTAGTGTGACATGTGGCAATGTTTCGCTCTCCAGGAGCCTTGTCAAGCTGTTGACAAAGCTCCTGGAGAGCGAAACGTTGCCACAATAAAATGTTAAATCAGTTGCATTGCATCCGTGTCCATTTGCCAAACATTCTATTGGTAATTCTACCATTACTATAATAATAATAATAATAATAATAATAATAATAATAATTTATTCTCTGAGCTGAATGAGTGTATACATGTGTTGAGCGCTCACTGGAAACCCTTGTCAACTAAAATGTCTTATTCATTCATACTTCACATTAGTTCTGGATACAGTAGAGCAACAAAACGACTAATACACAAATAACCCGAACATAGAAGACAAACTTACGACGACGTTTCGGTCCGACTTGGACCATTAGCGCGAAGGGGAGCCAGAATGAGTGTGTCACACAACATGTACATATTCAAAATCCTGTTCACTTGCGGTATGCGTCAGTTGAAAATGAGTGCCTTCGCGCGTACAGGTGATGAACGTACAGATTTGAACGTTATCGGATTTTCTCAACCTAACCTTAATTAATTTCATAAAAGAATTTGGGGGATCGCTAAACGTGTAGGGATCTTACAGCGCCTGAGGGAATGGAAGGTATTCAATCTTGATTCAAGGAATTGGAGAATTGATCTACTGAAAAACTGGAAAAAAATAATAATAAATTACGAGCTAAACACGTATGGATTACAGTGGAAGCAGTAAGAAATTCATGTTGAATACCTCGTCAAAAATTTCAAGCAATTTAACAGATGTAGGATGACCCGGAGCCTCGCTCGACCATACTCAAACCAAACAAATGTTTTTCTGTCTCCTCTCGAGAGGCGACATAATGTGATTGCCTGGGCTAGGTCATGCTCCATGTCTCCCAACCAGCAACTGAGTAAACACAACACTGACACAACTGTCCTTGTATCTTATCTAAATAACTCTTAAAAGATATCGCCTTAGGAGAACAATACGAGATGAAATAAATTATATTCGTGGAACAGAAATATAAATAGAAATACTAACAAGATGAAGACATTCAGAAGTAGCGGACACCTTTATTACCGACCACGTTTCGCCCACACTAGGTTTAACAGGTCTAACTTGATAAATCCATGTCAGCCCAGTCTCACTGTATGGGTAAACACTCGTTATTAAAGGTATCCCCCGCAGCTACATGTCATTTACTCCATGTTTTATTCGGGTTATATTGTGCCCTGGAAGAATATAACGGCCAAGACAAGGTTCACTCCTCATTCCATTAGATACTAGTAGATATGATATGACGCATGAACCAGTCAACCTACTGCAGTGTGTCCAGTAGCTCGACTGCTAGCGCACTCAACTCACACACTGAGGTCCATGGTTCGATCCCCTGTAGGGTTGGAAACATTAGGATGAGTTTCCGTAAGACAACGGCTGTCCCTGTTCACCTAGCAGTAAAGAGGTACCCGAGTGTTAGCTGACTGGTGTGGGTCGCATCCTGGTGACAAAATCGACCTAATTTGCCCGAAATGCTCTGCATAACAAGGGGCTTTCTATATAATAATAGTGTCACTGATGTAACTTGCACACGAAAATCACTCACTACGAAAGCAAAAGACTTGGCAGACGATGCACCATCCCCCCAATGAAAAGCAGGAGTGTCACTAGCACGTTAAGAGACCATACAATAAGTGTCAGGGGCCCGAGACTGTTCAACTGCCTCCCAGCACACATAAGGGGGATTACCAACAGACCCCTGGCAGTCTTCAAGCTGGCACTGGACAAGCACCTAAAGTCAGTTCCGGATCAGCCGGGCTGTGGCTCGTACGTTGGTTTGCGTGCAACCAGCAGCAACAGCCTGGTTGATCAGGCTCTGATCCACCAGGAGGCCTGGTCACAGACCGGGCCGCGGGGGCGTTGACCCCCGGAACTCTCTCCAGGTAAACTCCAGATGTCAGCTACGCCTGTATACCTCGTACATGCACTTGTAGAAATAAAGATTATTATTATAGTATTTATTATATTATGAAAACCTTCTGTGTCCCTGTAAATGTTTGTAACGTCTTGAGCGAAACGTTGCCATAAAATGCCGCATTAGTTGCACATATGTCCCTTTACCTAACAATATGAAACCGAAAGGCTCTCTCGGATCCCCTTTCAAGAGACGCTTTATGCCGGTGAAGGGCTCTTGATCTTAGGAAGTGAATCTACCCTCCTTTTCCTAGTTATCGATAAAACCTCCCCCTTTCCAAGCACTGTATAATTCCTACTGGTTCAGCACTTCCTCACGTGTTAGGCACAAAATAAACCAATTAAATGTGGTTCTTTTCACGGGAAGTGACTAAACATGTACAAGTGTAGAGGACTATAAAAGCTCAAATTATGAAAGACCAACACATTACCGGGCAATAACATCCCCAAACAGTAAATACCTTTAGTGTACTTTGGTTCTTATCCCACTTTCAAGATATGCTACGAGTTCAACAAGGATTATAGTGTATGTGTAGCAGTAACAGCCTAGCCAAACACTGCTGCAGCCACTTGGCAGCCAACACGCTCCATAGGAGGCAAGCTAGATCAATACCTGTTTAATGAAGAGTAAATACATGATTTACTAGCCGACTACTCCAACGCTGTCTTGGGATTGCCTCCTCGACTGCTACACCACTACATCTTAACGGTGATAGTTTTGGCTACAAAGAGGAAAAGATTTAATACAGCTATTTCTGGGTTACCTCCCTGATTGCTACACCACTATTTCATCTTAACGATGTTTATGCTAGGGTGAGTGAGAGACTTACGACACCCATCTTGAGGTTACCGCCAAAACTGCTACTCCATTACATCTCTACAGTGTTTTCTAAGGCTACAGTGAGTTTTGAGACCGAACACAGCCATCTTAGGCTAACATCCACGATAGCTACTACATCTTAACATTGTTTGCTTAGGCTAGAGTTTGAGATCGAACACTGCTGTATTTACACTTCCCCGTCACCCCACTTCACACCCTTCCTCATCGGATTATCACATCCTGCTAAAACAAGTTTAGTTTACTTTACCTGAACACAAATTTACTTCGAAAGGAAACAACAACCTGGTCCTTAACCAAGCTTCATGATTCAATTATTGTTCAGATTGTTAATGTTTGCAGGTCGCAGTACGATGTAGTAGTAGGTTCGCCGGTTCTGTCCCGACCGTTTTTTTCCAGATGGTGACCCGGCGAGGAGGAACCTCATCAAGAACCTTATAGTTTCTGCTCTACGATAATTAAGAGTACTTCGGTTCGTTCATTTACGTTGAAGGAATTGTGCTGAGAAACCTAGGACCCTTTATGCTTAATGAACTTTTTTGTTTTGGTATATTTATTGCAGCTCTGCTTTTCATTGAATTTATTTTGCCTCCCGCTCATTTTAATGTCCAATTCATTGTGCAAATTTGGAACCAGTTTCTCAAAAGAGTTTTCCAAGTGTAAATTATGTAATAGTATATCTAAAGTGTTTGTGTGTGTGGGAGGGGGGATACGTGCCAGAATATGAGCACGTGTGCGCGTGCGTGCTCGCTTTCACTTTTCCGGAAGGGACCACGAAGAACATGCTTGGAGGAGAGTCGCAACTTTTTTACAAGTATTGTCACCTCGACTCTCACTCACTATTCTTCACAGTCTGTCCACTGACACTTTCTATGATGGTGCCGATATGCGACGACGTACGCCACCTAGAGCTGTTACAGTCTCTTCCAAATAAGCACTGCTGTTTGTCCGTAGCCGCTATTTTCTAAATACACTAGATTTTAATGTTTTGATCATAATTTGTAGATTAAGTAACTTATTTTTTTGTAGACATACGCAGTTAACTTCCGAATTAACTGCATGGTAGCTGTACCGTCGAAGTCATGGGAAAGTATGCGTCTGACTTTAAGGTGTAGGACTAATCAATTCAGCTAAGCTGTACTTGGTTCAATTCATCGACCATCTGTTGGCGCCCATCTCAATTCCAAACCTTTAACTGGAAAAAGACAGACTCATCCCGAGTGTTATCCTGACTTATGGGACATTTGCACACCTACCATGAAGCTATCTGCGAGGATTGACTATTATACTTCCTTGTGTCTGTGGCTCTATATAACTTCCTGGATTAGAACCAAGTGCAACACCAGTCGGCTTTTTTTTAATTTAATCCTGGGATTATAAACTGGAGACGGTAAAAGATTAGGCAATCAGTCCTTCAGCCTTAAAGAAACTCGATGAATCTGCGATTCATCAAGGTTGAGGTACCGAACACCTTCAAGAATGAAGGACTGATTCCCTATTTTCATAAGGTTTCCTGTCAGAACACCTACCAAGGCTGAAGAACTGATTACCTTATTTTCTACTGTCTCTACTTTATAATCTCCGTATTTATGTGAAAAAGCCAGTGATTGGCAAGTCTTCAACATAAGCCCAAGTGTTGCACGTGTCTAATCCATCAATTGTCAGCATTTGATGCCACTAATGTAATGAACCTATGCGACTTATTGGAGTTACATTAACACCTCTCGGTGTTAGTATAACTACTCTATTTTAAGGACTACCTTATTTTAGGTTAACTGAAGGAGTAAATAAGACGACCCCTTGTTTATTTTTTGCTTATACAATTTTCCCCATGGAAAGCACGTCATCTTCCCGCGTACTTGAAAACTAGGGAAAAGATATTAATATTATGTAATTAAGATAAGCACCTAATGTTAGCTAAACCAGTTAAAATACTTATGAACTCATTATTTCAATTCTACTTTACCTCACCGTCATTATATTTAGGCAACACCATTTGAAAATAAACTTCATTATCATAATGCGTCATTCTTTTTCCCAAAATAGTTTAAAAAGTTACATAACTTAATAGGTTACACAATTTAATAGGCTACACAATGGCTACACGACTTAATAATCTATACAACTTTAGTAGGCTACATACCTGGAATATACCTGAAAAGGGTTTCGGGGATCAACGCCCCCCGCGGCCCGGTCTGTGACCAGGCCTAGTAACTTAAGTCTATACAACTTTAATAGGCCACAAAACTTAAAAGGCTACACAACTTTATAGTCTATACAACTTTAATTAATAGGCTACTACATGTTACTGTATCCCATTACAGCAGGCAATGGTATACCAGTGATCAGTTCCACGAGCCTTTCTAGGGCGGGGAAGGGCCAGGGCTTGCTACCACCTGCGGCTCACAAGACTGCCATTCCCACGAGCCCCCCTGGGGCGGGGAAGATGGAGACCAGAGGCCTAGCTTCTCCCTACGAGCCCCGCGAGGGCGGGGAATGGGGCTAGGCCTGGGGACAGTTGGTCCCAGAGGATGAGGAGGCCCTTGTACCTCCTCCCATGGGAGACGTAAGTCTCACGACACTCCCTAGACAGGGAGCCAAGGCCGGGTCACCATCTGGACAAGACCCGGGCCGAGAGAGTACCGGCGAATCGAGGAGTGATCGGTTTCGAGGTGGATCTGTTACCTTGGAGCTCGAGACATTTACCAGCATCCCTATCCTTGAAAGAACAAATCGGTGAATATACCCGGGAAGAATAGGCTGCAATACCTATTGTTGGGTAATGGAAGCATAATCAAAGTCACATTCATACGGGTTAAACACGCCACTTACGACCTGGCTTCATGTAGCAACAAACACGATAATCATAGCTCAGATTATTACCACGAGAACCGTGTGTGTGTGCTAGGTTAGTTGTTTGACGCTAAACCCGTGTGGGTCATTCAACTCGAGGCGTGAAGGCTCGATCCTTTGTCTGTTTAACAAGAGATACATTACCATTCTTATTACTGTGTACTAACTTGCGTTTAATTAAGTTTCACTTATGTACAAATGGCCTGCTATTGATAAGACTGACGAAAAGATAGAATGCACGAAAAAAAATTAATTAGAAAGAGTTTCGCTCTATGTAATGTGTCAAATTACGACTCGAAGTTCTTCAGAGCAAAACGTTATCACAATATAAGTCTATTCAACGTGTGTGTCATTCCTTCACTGTAATATCACAGCTCGTATGACAGGGTAAACCCTGGGTGCTAACCTTTGTAATTCAATTTCACTCACTGCCAGCCCCATTTAAAGCTCGACTTCCGTAATGTGGCGGGTTGAAGGAGAATAAGGGATATCACTCGCCCAGACCAAGAGCTTACGCACCATTGTGCCAGCGCTGCCTTTGTTGCCGGGTTAAATTAAGTAACAATTCAGAGATGTATACAGCACATTCCAGAGACAACCATAAAACTAGACACTGCCTCAGGAGTGAGCCATCAGTAATAAAACTAGACACTGCCTCAGGAGTGAGCCATCAACAATAACAACCAGAAACTGCCTCAGGAGTGAGCCATCAGTAATAAAACCACATACTGCCTCAAGAGTGAGCTATCATCAATAAAAAACCACACACTGCCTCAAGTGAGCCATTAGCAATAATAAAAACAGAGAATTGATCAGGAGAGAGCCACCAACGGCACACTTTGCTGATGTATCCAATTTTGTTGAAAAAACACCAGCAATAAAAAGGCCAGATAACAGAACATGAGTGAGCCACCAGCATGAACCACCAGCAATAAAATCCAGAGACAGCAATGGAGTAAGCCACCAACAAGAAAAACCGAAACAATAACACAGGAGTGAAACGCCAACAATAAAGAAGTGAGCCACCACTAATAAAAGCCGAGACAATAAAGCAGGAGTGAGCGTTTCATAGCAAGGCAGCTTATGATGCAGTCAGGACCCCGGGTACACCAGCAACTGCACCAATTAAAACCAAGTGGCTACTTTTTCCCACCGCTGGGTCAACACATGCAAGAGCGAGAGAGGGGAAGCTGCTGTTGCTGCCTCATCTCTCCCTCCTACAGACTCCCAGTTGTTTTCAGAGAAAACTTGCTAAGTTCCCAAATTAGTTCCTGATCAACCAGGCTGTGTTACCTATTTTGGATTGCTTGCTGCTAGCACCAACAACCTAAGTGATCAGGATATCAATCAGGAGGACCTAATGTGGAAGCGGACCGTGGGGCTAATGTTTGTTTTATTTCCTATTCCGGTGGCCTGGTGGCTAAAGCTCCCGCTTCACACACGGAGGGCCCGGGTTCGATTCCCGGCGGGTGGAAACATTTCGACACGTTTCCTTACACCTGTTGTCCTGTTCACCTAGCAGCAAATAGGTACCTGGGTGTTAGTCGACTGGTGTGGGTCGCATCCTGGGGGACAAGATTAAGGACCCCAATGGAAATAAGTTAGACAGTCCTCGATGACGCACTGACTTTCTTGGGTTATCCTGGGTGGCTAACCCTCCGGGGTTAAAAATCCGAACGAAATCTTATCTTATCTCTTAAAGCACTAGAACAGTTTGGAGGGCAGTACTCCGGCCGGGCGAGAGAGCCGGAGGCTCTGTTGGAGAACTTTGGCGAGAGAGCTAAGACCAGTGCGGGTCTTGGGATCTGTGGCTAGAAGTTGAGTTACCAGAGGTGAACTGTCCTACTTACTCTATACTCTAAGTATATATTCGATTCGTCAACAATTGTGTATTCCGTCTCAATAATTCATGTACTATCCTCATTTATCAAATATCCAATCCTTTATCTTTTCCCCAAGTACTATCTTATTTTTGTACTTATTATATCTTATTATTGTACTGTACAGTTTATTATAAACTGTATTTGAGTGGGATAAAATATTCACCGTCCCTATCTTTATCTTCATATTATTATTGGTTAAAAGCGAGAGTGAAGTCTACTAGTGCAGTGTGGTATAGTGATGTCAGCTGGAGGGGGGGGGGGGTTAGTCTGGGGGTAGTCTGCTGCACCTCACACATTACCTGGTACTGGTTGCTCCCGTCTTACACCCTTTCTCTCAGTTGCCCATTAATTTCCCTTTCATTGAACCTAACTTTACCTAACCCAAAATGAAGAAAATACCATCCACGGAGTTACAGACCATGTTGAGAAACTGATGCTGAGAACCTGGTAAAAAGAATGAAGGTAGTAAAATGAAGATAGGTTTGTCAAGTGATGCAGGAGTCAGGTTTCACCTCACGTGTATCCTCTGCAGTCTCTGTTAAAAATGAAACACACAAGAGGTATTTTTGTGAAGTGTGTCGAGGGGAACAGGGATTTACTTGAACTTGTGTTAGCTATCCTGGGGATGAGGGATAGAGGGTGGGTGAGCCAGCCTGGTCTAGGGTGTACCTACCCTCCATGAGGGTCGATAGCTCTTGTCTTCCAACCCACGCACACCAACCTCTCCTTCAATTAGGAGTGCCAGTTTCACACGAACTGTCGTGCGTGCATTCCTGCACGCTTATAGTTTCAGTAAATTTTAAAAACATAACAAAAGGAGGAACACTGCAGCAGGTAACATGTATTATTCTCGGTTAAATTAGATTAATGTATATTAATCTATATTTCCGTATAATTTCACTATAATAACGAAATTTCAAAAAAAGACGGAAGGCATAAGTTCATTTATTTTCACACGCACGGTAACAAATGCGAAGGACGGGAAGGATACACGTGCAAAATTGAACGGTTCCTTGCGCTCTACAACCATTATCTATCAAAAAGCGTCTTTACCTGGCACTAATTAAATATCACGTCAATCAAATTCACGCTAAGCGTCAGTCATTCCATGCCTAGTATAACTGAATGGGCCGACCGTAACTGACTGGGCTATGGGAAAAAAACACACCGGCGTGTTGACTGACTGATATGTTCAGACACTTGGGCAACATTGGGAATCTTTATTCCGGAAACGTTCCACAGCCAATGGCTTCTTCATTCCAAAACAGAGAAGAACAACTGAAGACGAGGAATTCGAGTAATTAGTTCTCCCATCTTTCACCGTTCCAGAATAACGATTCCCAAATCTTGCACAAGTGTCTCAATTATCAACTTGTTGATTTTTTAAACCATTTATACAAAAAATTAATTGATGTATCTTAATGTGTCCAGCTGGAGACAACACACACCGCTCGCCCCATGACGCAAGCCGGTAAAAAATACCTGTATTCTACGGAACTGCGCAATATTCTAATTGCTAATATATATTTAATATATATATGCAAAACAACCACTGAGAAAGAGTAGTGAAATTCCAAACTTGGAATTTCACTACTCTTTCACAGTGGTTGTTTTGCATATTTTAAAATCACCTGTTTACTGTGATCTTATTGCACACACACACACACACACACACACACACACACACATATATATATATATATATATACATATATATATATATATATATATATATATATATATATATATATATATATATATATATATATATATATATATATATAGGTAGTGTATGCAAAAGAAGAAAATTAAGAGTGAATACAGGAAAGAGTAAGGTTATGAGGATAACAAAAAGATTAGGTGATGAAAGACTGGATATCAGATTGGAGGGAGAGAGTATGGAGGAGGTAAATGTATTCAGATATTTGGGAGTGGACGTGTCAGCGGATGGGTCTATGAAAGATGAGGTGAATCATAGAATTAATGAGGGGAAAAGGGTGAGTGGTGCACTTAGGAGTCTGTGGAGACAAAGAACTTTGTCCTTGGAGGCAAAGAGAGGAATGTATGAGAGTATAGTTTTACCAACGCTCTTATATGGGTGTGAAACATGGGTGATGAATGTTGCAGCGAGGAGAAGGCTGGAGGCAGTGGAGATGTCATGTCTGAGGGCAATAATAACAAAAAAGGCACAATACCGTGACTGGAACGATACACAAATAACCCGCACATAAAAGAGAGAAGCTTACGACGACGTTTCGGTCCGACTTGGACCATTGACAAAGTCACTTTGTCAATGGTCCAAGTCGGACCGAAACGTCGTCGTAAGCTTTTCTCTTTTATGTGCGGGTTATTTGTGTACTGAGGGCAATGTGTGGTGTGAATATAATGCAGAGAATTCATAGTTTGGAAGTTAGGAGGAGGTGCAGGATTACCAAAACTGTTGTCCAGAGGGCTGAGGAAGGGTTGTTGAGGTGGTTCGGACATGTAGAGAGAATGGAGCGAAACAGAATGACTTCAAGAGTGTATCAGTCTGTAGTGGAAGGAAGGCGGGGTAGGGGTCGGCCTAGGAAAGGTTGGAGGGAGGGGGTAAAGGAGGTTTTTTGTGCGAGGGGCTTGGACTTCCAGCAGGCATGAGTGTGCGTGTTTGATAGGAG